>NC_056726.1:988372914-988672914 GCF_019279795.1 Protopterus annectens | reverse complement strand
GCATGTAGAACACAGCCAGGGATACTGTTGGATCCCATGGAAGCTGCATTCTTGGCCTTAGACAATGCAGCTTTAGCCTGTGCTGCAGTAATGCTGGGTGCCTGGCATTCTTCCGTTATTGAGATTGGTTCTTTGGGGGGGGGGGTAAAGTTGGCAATGAATCTGTCTGCCAGTATGTTGGAAATGTCTGTTGGCTCAGTATAGGCTGTACCATTATGCAGCAACTCAGATCAACTCTGGGAATTGCCATGGAGAGTCTTGATATAACTATAGAAGGCTTTATGGTTGATTTTAGTGTCTGCTGCAATTCTGCCTTCATAGCTGGCTTTGGATGTTTTGATGAGGGTTCTCAACTTTTTGTTGAGGATAATAAGGGAATTTTTCCAGTCTTGGGACTTCACCTTTTTCTGCAACAGTTTCTTCCTTCTGTTGTAGAGTTTATTAATGGCTGGATACCAACATACTGTTTTCCTTTTTTGGAGGAGAGCGTCATGGTTCTGTTGGGTATGGCTAGTTCCATGCATACATGTACGTGTTCATACGGTGCATTGGTGTATGACTTGGCAGTCATGCATCTATTTTCCATTGGCATGGGTGCCATGAAGTTAGCCACCTCTGTTTTTAGGAGTCCAAAGTCAGCTTTGGAGAAGTTTTTCATGGTGGATACAATTGCGGGTGTGGGGGTGGGGGAGGTGGGTGAGATGTGGATTTCCATGGTGATTAGTTTGTGGTCAGATCTAACCAGGGAGGAACTGACTATTGGTATAGAGCAACGGTTGCCCATGTTAGTAATAACCAGGTCAAGGATGTTGCTTCCTCTAGTGGGGGTAAGAATGAGCTGGTCCAAAGCATTGGAATTGATGAATTCCAGGAAGCATTAGGCCAGTGCATGAATAGTTTTCCCAGCTGATGGAGGGGTAGTTGAAGTTGCCTAGTATGAGAGTGTTGGGTTGGATCTTAATAGTTTCCAGGGTGCTTAGAAATGTGGAGTGAGAGTCTTGGGAAATGGTTGGGGACCTATAGCAAGCTACAACCTGAATCGCCGTCTTACCCAATGTTAGTTGTACCTGGATATCTCAGATGCATTATGCTGGGCTACTAGTCTGGAGGTATGCATATCCTTTATGAATATGTATACACCACCACCTTTGGAGCTTTGGTCCATGTTCTGGGGCCAAAAGGTGTGGAATGCGTTATAGCCTGGTAATGAAAGGGTGCTTTCTGCTGCTTTAAACCAGGTCTCCATTACAGCACAAATGTCGATGTTCTCCATTTTGATGAGTGCTTCGAGAGAGTGCATCTTGAGATTTAGATTTCCAGCATTGAGCAGCATGACTCTCAGATTGCATTTATTTATAGCTGTTACAGTGGTAATTTGGTCTTTGGAACACCACCTTAAAAAGGCACTATAGGGGTGGCAAGAGCTTTAGCCAGTACCCAGAAACCCAGAGGTGACAGATGTAGGCCATCTCTGGCAAAGCATCAAGGTCTGTCAATCATGTCATCCCAAGCAGACATATACTGGATCTCCCCTTAGAATGACACCAGAAACGTAGCCAATTGTTGAAGTTAATCATTTTCTGTTTGTACTGTGGTATCATTCTGGGTGATGGTAGGATGCTGCTCAGGGCTAAGGTCATACCTGCCTGGGCCACATAATCTGAGAGATCCACCATGTCTCTTTTCATGTAGTCCAGAGAGGTGCATCTCAAGTCATTCACACCCACATAGCAAAGACATAGTCGTACTTGTTGTAGAGTGACCTGAGTGCGTATGCTATGTGTTGGATTCTGGCACCTGATAGACAGCAGACAGTTACCTTCTCCTTATTCAACCTGGTGAGTGGGACATCAGTGTGCCTCACTATTGAGTCACCTATGATTATTGTAATGGGCAAGCTGTTTTCCCTTAGGGGTTTTGGTTGAGCAACACACTGTGTAGGTTAGCTATGTGTCTCGTGGTTTGTGCTGTGTTGTGGTGGTCGAGTGTGTTTCTGCCTTGGAGGTCTCTGCTGTTTGGGTAGATTTCTATTGAGAGCCTCCACAAAGGTGGTTGTCTAGTTTGTGTATTTATTTGAGGGCTGTAATGGTGGGTGTTCTGGAGGGCTATGTGTTCCATGTGGTGTGGTGCAGGTGTTGACCTTGTCCTCTTAACCAGTTATTCCAGTCTTGGCTGGAGAATGCATGACTTCCGGTTTGGAGATATAAGCACATCTCTCACAAGTCTGACTGTTGGGAGGTAAGACGAGAGGGTTGTCTATGTACATGAGGCAGTTGCTACACTGCCTCAGAATACCCAAGTTCACCAGGTTGATAGGAGAAAGCACAGGAAACTGACATTTAGACATGCCAGGAGGGATGGTCATCATTACTAAGTACTAGAGCTGTTTTCTTATAAGACATCTAGTGCTGATAGCACTTATGTGTGCTACAATAATTGCTACAAAAAAGCCTGATGAAGTGCTAGGTGAATAAGCTAATTAAAGTGGAAGAGAGAAAAGAAAGTTGAAAGGGATAGAAAAAACTGCCCAAACTAATAAACTACAAGCTAATAAACTACAATTTCAGAGCCAGAAACCACACATCTTGTGGTAGATAGGCTACCTAGTGCTTACCACTCCCATTGATAAGCTGGAAGGCTTCTTTCTAACACAGAAAAGTCTGGAGAACTCAGAAATTTACAAAACAGTCCTGGATACAGCAAATCTGTATCTGGACTACTCTAGTAACAGGAAAGGTGGAAAACAAGCTTAGAACTTTTTTTTTTGCAGAAAAAACAGTGAACTTGTAGCTGGAATACATCACAAAATGTTTAAAACCATGCAGCTGAAGCTCTGGATGCTGCAGACCTGTATTTAGACTATGCTACTCAATTGTAAGATTAAGAACTCAGTAAGAAACAACTCACAAGGAAGCACAGATTAATTACTTATAGTCAAAAGAATAACACTTGCAGTACGAAAAATACAGTTAAATAGCAATGAAATGCAATAAAATGCAGTTAAACAGTAATGAATTGCAGTAGATAATGAAATATAGTTATCAGTAGATTGCTTTGAAACAATAGCTCACAAATCACAACTGTATCAGAGAGCACTAATAAATCAGTGATTCAGTAGAATACTGTCATCAATTTAGTGAGGCTACCAACAAGCAGTAATAAATATGGCAAATGGCAAAATCAAGTAGAAAAAGGTACAATGTTTTATTTTATAGTAGAAAGTGAAGAGACAGAAGATAATGAGATAATTCAAGGTTCAGAAGCTAAAGGGGCGGGACTTTACTAAGTTCTCACTACAAACAGTAGAATAAGCTGATGTAATATGACTGGGGGACTGTCCAGTATCAATTTTATACCATAGGTGGACAACTCAAAGCCACCAGGCTTAAGACCACCACAACAACTGGACAGCTGGCTGGGAAAAACAGTTGTACAAATTACAGAGATATGTATTAAAACAGAAGTGCAGAAGACAATTGAAAATAAACAATTTTCTTTTTCCAATATCACAGCAGGGCAGTCACCAGTCTCTCTGCAGCTTTGAACAGCTTGAGCAAACAAGTATATCTGACTTAAAACACTGGTTATTAACAGCAGAAATGGAAACCAGCCCAATTAACCAATCAAAAATAACAGTTTTGCAGGAATGCCCTTAGCTAGATTAAACCAGTCTGATTTACTTCCTGCCACAAAGAAAACAGCTAGACCTCTCTAAACAAAATATTTCGCTGCAAGCTGAAAGGGTCACAACAGTAACAGATATTCAACTCTATCACACAACAAAAAGTACCTCACCAAGAGGATCAAGGGACTCAAACAGATGCCCTACACAGTTAGGCTAAAGAAACTCCAGCTCTACTCAGTTGCTTACTGCCTACTCAGAGGCGATATGTGCCTGACGTATAAAGCCATGTCCAACCCAGAATTAATGGACATGCTCCACCTTAGAAAATCCAAATCCCTTAGAGCTACACACTCCAGGGACTTAAACCTCAGCACAGAAATAAATAGGACATGCTGGAGGGACAGATTCATATCCCAGAGGCTCCCCTCACTCCGGAACAAAATCCCAATCCATGTTAGGCAGATCCCCTCAATGACCCTCTTCAAGAGAAATCTTGACGAGTGGATGGGAGATCGTAGGTTTAACCCCGGGATCTCTTCTGTGTCCCTACTAGACAGAGGCACAGTAAACTAACCTTGAAAGGGCTATCTTCTGTGACCTACTATACAGAGGCACAGTCAACTAATCTAAAAGGGTGGCGAAAGCCAAACACACTCTGGCTAGGCTTATAAATGCCCTAGGGCAGATAGCCTAGTATCCACCTATGAACCTATGAACCTAAAAAAAGAGTTGCACCGATTGCAAAAACTGTTTTACAGATTACAGAGATATGTATTAAAACAGAAGTGCAGAAGACAATTTTAAATAAACACTTATCTTTTTCCACTATCACAGCAGGGCAGTAGGCCAGTGTCTTTGCAGCTTTGAGCAGCTGGCAAGTCAGGACAAGAGTAACAGAGGATAATATAAGGAGCAGCATTTTGTTTACACGAGTTACTCATCAGGGGCGAGATGGTAGAGGTCTCGAGTTTAGATGGAAAAGTAAAGGACTGAGTGTGGGTAAAAGTACAATGGTTGTCTGGGATTTAAAGAAAGAGGTTGAGATGATTAAGAAATTACGTACTATATTGTGGGGAGGATTTCTTAACTATCTTACCATCGAGTGGCAGAAACCTGATAGGGTTTGGCTGGTATGGATGAAAGACAGGCTGAGATGATTAAGAGATTAGGCAATTATTTATTTATTTTATGTTTGTTTATTGGAAATGTCTGACTGGGCCAGAAGCCTGTTTTCAGCTTAGGCCTGGGGAGAAAAGATCCAATAGTTGCCATAAGACATTATAAAGTGACACAAAATACATTACAAGTTTAAGTTATTACATATAAAGTCCATAACAAAAGAAACACGTCATATGCACAAAATGAGCACACATTGTACATTTGTTTTTAAAAAGAGAAATGATAAGGGTATATAATAAAATAACATAGATAAAATACACATATATGTAGATTAAATAAAAAGAATTCCCAAGTATACCAAAACGCGACTGGAAAAATTAGATAAGAGTAAGAAGTTACAGATTAGACAATTATATTGTAAGCAAGAAGTTTTTTGACCATCCAGATGTTGAGTGGTCAAATCTATTAGGGATGGAGTATGGTGCAGAATAAATGTAGAGAAAGGAAGGGTGGGTGGAAATTGGGGGAAGGTAGAGAAGCAGAGTGAATCTGAGCAAAACAAGGGCAGAAGGACTGGGATACACCTGCTGAGAATGTTTGGAGATCCCAAAAGAAACAGTGAGTGGATTATACTCATAGAAGGTCAGTACTTTGTACACACAGCTATAAGGATAGAAAAGTCCAAAGCACAGCAGATTTAAAGGGTATAGTGTTTAACAGTCATGTATAATATTCTTTACTAGAGTTGCTCCTTTGAATTAAGGATGTTGAACTTTCTGTTTGAGGATAATGGGGAGGGCAGAGTGGGGAGGGGCTAAACAATCAAATGACAGCTATTAAAGGGTATGGTGTATAACAGTATAGTATTATATTGTTAGCCAGAGTTTATTCCTTTGAGTTAAGGCTGTTTGAATTTGCCCTTTGAGTGTGATGGGAAAGGCAGAGGGTGAGGGGAAAAAGCTGAAGGATCAAATGGCAGCTATTAAGACTATGTTTAACAAATACAGGCTATTAATCTTATGCTGCTTTAGGATAAATGCTAAGTTATACATTTATACAGAACTACTGGACAGGCTTTTACGGGATATTAGGTAGAATAATGCTGACCATGCCCTCTGTACATACCGTTTATATTTAAAAAGACACATTTATACAGTGTGTATATAATAATAGTGCATAGGCATTTGTTTTAGCAATAACATACTCGGCCAGATAATGTAGACTAACCCTGCCTGGTTTCTGTCAGGAAATTTCTGTGGTCTTGCAGTTAGTTAGCAGGGTGTGTACTAAGATATTCTAAGTGTTCAAAGATGCAGTTATGTAGGTTTCTAACAGTAAACACCAGGGATGTGTTCAGAAACAGAGGTGCTGTCAAGGCAAGGTCTCCATCAACATATCACAGTTTAACCTTCTCTGGCAGCCAATGGAAATACTGGTCTCCTTTGACAGTAAGCTATGCACCTATGTACCTGTGATGCATACTCCAATGTTATATACAGGAAGAGAGAGTGAATGGTGGGTCGGTTGAAATGGCAATAAGGGAAGACAATGTTTGGAAGAGTGTGCAGTGGGTGCTTGTAAGCAAAAATCAGTACAGACAAGCAAGACTGCATGTGCACACAATAGGAGGGATGAGATGGGCTGAAGTCTGACAAATAGAGAGTAAAAAATGGTGACCGGAGGAGTGGACATTACACATAGGATGGATGGTGGCACAATAAAATGGGGTACAGCTGTCTGAGGATAGGTCAGGATATGGGCATTGTGCTAGTTGACAGCTGCCCCAGACAGTTCTAAATATAACCCAACAGATAGTTGTGATGCGTTAGATTTCCCATTGACCAGGACCAAATGCTCTTCTCCTAGACCAGTGGCATGGGCCCACTGACTAAGTGGATCTATAATGAGCCCCAGGGGAGATGCAGTAGTAGATACCCAGTGGGGTCTTGCATTGTCAACTGTTTCTCACACTTCATTATGTACTGACAGTTGTGGCACAGTGGGTGAGTGAGCTGGGTTACCTGAACTAGGAGACCTCAGAACCCCCTCCACCAGTGCACTGTCAGCCCAAGAACTCTCAAAAGTCACAGATGGTGTAGGAGCCATGGGAGACTGACATGCCTGCTTCTCATTGGCATCATTGTGACCTGCAGCAAGGATTTGCTCTATATATGGTGTAGTTAATATAGTACAAGTGAATTAGTTACATATAAACTAAGCCTGCTGTGTTGAAAGTCTCAGACAACATAGCTGACCTCTCAATCTACCAGTGCTGGAGGACAAAACAACCTGCATACACTGATGTAGACTAAATACCAGAAGGAGTGTAAAATTGTACTCATACATGTATGTGTGTGGCAGCAGAAATCTGACATTGTGTGCATGACCTTACAACTAAGCCATATTTCTACATCTATGTGCAAGATAGCAAAAGCCTGAAATCATTCCTACAGCCTCACAACCAAGTCACAGACCCACATGGAAGTATAGCATGGTGCCCACAACCTCAGAACTGCATTATCCCACATTATGAAGCAGTGATATAATGACAGACAACAGGCACAGTACAGATGCATTAATGTAGCAGCCCACCTGGTTTGCTCTTATGTTAGTCAGAGGAAATAAACTTTATTAGGAACAGTCGTCAATGCTACAAAAAGCTTGCAATTACAATTTGAATAGCAGTATCGGTGCCATTTATTTATAGTACCATTTGAGGTGTTCCTGTGTAAGCTGTGCTTCCCACTACCTGAGATCCTCAGGATGCTGTTGCTGTAGTTCATTACACTTGTGTTTACATTGATCACAGGGAACGAAGGAGGGCCAGCTGTAGCTAAACTAGCACTCTAGGCAAAAAGGCTCTATGGTGCACCCTTCTGCCCAGCACATCCTGGCCTACTCACACTATCCAGATTTCAATTTCTTCCCTTTTCTCACAGTTTGTCTTACTCTCCATTTTTTTCTTGCAACATCTAAGCAAGACTGTATGTAGATAACTTTGAAAAACATGTCTGCATTGAGTTAGCTTCCAGAAGCCATGGGGGGGGGGGGGGTATAAATGCTCTGATGTGTATTTTATAGTTTTTAAAACAACATTTTCATCCTACTATTACTTGAACAAAGACCACAATCAAAGAAAGAAATATAGTCTTACTTTTTAACTTTGTTTTTCCTAATTGACCAAGACTAGTGTTTAATAACTACAGTGGAATTTACAATATTTAGCCGGGGATCTGGTGACTGCTAGGCCCACAAAAGCTACTAGATTTCAAAATGCTCTGAGATGCATTTTTAGAGTTTTTTTAAGCAACTTTTTCATCCAGTGATCACCTGAATAAAAAGCATGATCAAAGAAAGATGTCTGGGCTAACTCTTCAATTTGGATTTTTTCCTGTTCCCTTCTGCACATCCAAGACTACACTGTAAAAACTGCAGTGAAAACAACTGTGTTAAACTAGGAGTCTGGGGGCCACTAGGCCCCCAGTAACCCCAAGGGTTTTAGATGTGCTGAGATGCATTTTAAACATTTTTTAAACAACCTCTCATCCACTGGTGGCCTGAATGAAAACCACAATTAAGGAAAGAAATTCTGTCTCACTCTTCAATTTTGTTTTTTTTCCCTGCATCCTTTCAACACATCCTAACTGACGAAGACTAAACTATAACAACTAAATTAAGTCAGTGGTCAGGGGTTGCTAGGCACACAGAAGCCATGGGGTTATAAATTCTTTAGAACTTTTTCCAAACTTTTTATCCAATGATGGCCAGAACAAAATCATGCATATGAAGAAAGAAATGCAATCTTTTTTTATTTCAAGGAAGAAATACGCTGCTTCCAAGAATTATTGCTCACAACTTACCAAACACCAGTTCACAATAAGCTGAAAAGATAAATGTTTGTGAGAATACGTACATCATATCTGGAAATAGGTAGTCACTTTCTGTGCATCCTCATGTGATGTTAAATTGGGATTAAAACTAAGGCACAAATGCCCACTGTCATATTTTAAGCTGTTGCCATCATATTGCTACATATCATGCCTCCACATCCCCTACTCCCATACGATAGCCACCTTCTATTTCCCCGACTGGTGTCGGAATGGGACAAAACTGAAAAAAAGCAAACAGAACATAACATATTTGCTGTCAGACATATATAAATCAAATGATTATTTACTCACCACCAAAAGATAGCCACCTGTATATACACCACATGTTTGATTGTGAGGAAAATGAAAAAAAAATACAATAATCGCTTCAACTTGTTACTTCTAGAGAGAACAGTGCTCCAGTACAAGCCATAGTGACCCTCTATACACCTCTCTGAAGTCTGTGAAGAAAGATAAAAAATAATGACTACACTGTCCACAGCCTAATACAAGATATAGTAATCTCTGAGGTTTATGAGGAATGTTAAAGATATAACAATGGGTGGCTGGGGCAGTGCGAGTTGCCAGCTCACAGCAAGAGGTTGTCTGGTTCGATTCTTGGCTAGGGTGCCCTCTGTGTGGAGTCTACATGTCTTCCCTGTGGTTGTGTGGGTTTCCTCCAGGTGCTCCAGTTTCCTCCCACATTGCAAAGACATGCTGTTGGTGGATTGGACACTTTAAATTGGCCCTAGGTGTGAGTTTATGCATGTTTGTGCCTTCTGTGGAAAGTTGGGTGCCGGGCTGGCAACTTGACACTGTAAAACTCCACTGTCAATTGTTCTGGGTGCCACTGTTATGCTGTGGCAACCCCTAATCAGGAAAATCTGAAAGAAGAAGAAAAAAAATCTAACAATATTGTCACCCCCCCCCCCCCACAGACACACACACACACATGGAATTACAACAACCTTATGTGTACAACTATGAGCATGGCTGGTTTTAGACTGAGTTGGGTTCAGACTAGAATTGATTACTAAGAGCAGGCCAAAATAAACTTATACAGCATTGGTGTGTGGGAGGTCACCAGCCCCCGAAGTTCTGGTCACGTTGTTCATAGGTTCATAGGTTGGTATTAGGCTATCGGACCTAGGGCCTATACAAGCCTAGCCATAACAATTCCCTGGCTATTTCTTCCCACACTATTTACTTCTAGGACCCCTGTCTAGCAGGGCGACTGATGTGATCCCCAGGGTGAATTTCCTTTCTCCCATCCAATTGTCAAGGTTCCTTTTGAAGAGGGCCAAAGAGGCACCCTGCTTGACATATATGGGGAGTCTATTCCAGAATCTGGGGAGTCTCTGGGTCAGGAACCTATCCCTCCAGCATGTTTTGTTTATTGAGATGACAAGGTTTAGATTCCTGGAGCGTGTGGCTCTGAGGGATTGGGATTTCTTTAAGTGTAGCATGTCCAACAGCTCTGGGTTTGACATGGCCTTGTATGTTAAGCAGAGATCGCCTCTGAGCAGACGATATGTGGCAGAGTATAGCTGGAGTTTTTTTAAAGCGGTCAGCATAAGGCATTTGCTTTAGGCCTGTGATTCTTTTGGTGAGGTATTTATGTGGCCTTTCCAGTTGTTGCAGGTGTCTTGAGAGGAACATACCAAATGGGGTGTTGTATTCTATAATGGGTCTAATGAGGGATGAGTACAGTGGGACAATGACTTGCTTTTTTCTGGATGAAAAGCCCTTAGTGATGAGGTGTGCCACATAGAATGATTTCCTGACTGTTGTGGCGATGTGGTTATTGAAGGTGAGACCACTGTCCACCTGTGTCCCTAAGTCTCTTATCACACTTTCAGTGTTTAGTGTCCTGCCACCTATGTGGTAATTCAAGGGTACATGATTTTCCCCAAAGGGGATAACTATACATTTCTTGGCATTGAGCTTGAGCCCATGGCTCTGGCACCAAGCATCTGTTTCTGTAAGGCTTTTTTGTAGAGTAACCACATCATTTGGAGATTCAGTAATGGCTCCCAGTTTGCAATTTTTGAAATTCACACTTGAATATAACAAAGAAAAGATGAATTACCTAGATGGATGTGGAATTGGAAATTTTAGGCTAACTGAACTAATTTGTTACTGTGCAGAATTTAATGTTATATGTTTATATATTTTTTATACAGTTTTAAGATTGTTTTAATGTTATTTTTAACAAGGACATTTAAGTCTGTACATGAAACTTTGTTATGGTAATTAATTGCAACAGTGTTGAAGGGGGTTTTATTGCCAATGTGTTTTTTATGTTTTTAATTGATTCTCATTAAAGTTCTGATTGATTAATTGGGAAGGGTATATAAAAGGCTGGGTGTTGTGTGCACATTGTTCTGATGAAGTCTCTTTAGTGGAGAGGAAAGCGCTCAACTCGAATAAAGTGGTTGTCTCATTTGGATTTGTTTTTCTTCCTGCTGGCTCTTGGATAACCACAAACATTCCCAGAGGTAGTTGTCTCTAAATGGCCTATACACCTGAATAAGATCTCCTCTTAGATATCTGTAAGAAACACTGTACACGCTCAGATATTCTAGTCTTTCATAATAACTTAAATTTCACATCCATGCATGCTTTTGTTATATTTCCACCATACTCTTTCCAGTTTACTCATGCTTGTTTTCTTATAGGGTTTTCATATTGTTATTCCATACTCAAGTTTGGGTCTAATCTAACTAACAAACAATGACTTCATCATTTTAGATTTCCTAGACTTTATAAATCTTTTTCTACAACCTATAGTTTTATAACTACCATTAACCAATTGGTTGATATGATTAGAAAAACTCATAGCTGAATCTACCCATATACCCGGGTCCTTAAATTTTATTTATTTTATTTATTTATTTTACATTTGTTAACCGGGGGTGTCTGACTGAGCTGAAAAGGCTCTTATTCAGCAGAGGCCTGGGGAGAAAAGCTCCACAAAGAACAATTACAGACACATTTAGTTATTTAGACATGATCAGTATACACACAAATTACAAGAGACATGTTTTTAAAGTGGTATGCGGCACATAAACAGTTACAGCGGAGAGAACAAACAAAAAAAATATTAATTTTAAAAACAGAGGTAATTAATAGATTTGTGGTGCACAGCTGGAATTTGGAACATCGGTAGAATACATGCATAGTACACAGGTACAGTACATACATTGTAGATTAGCCAGTGTTTGTGAGTAAAACTGAAAAACTATTATCAAGTGCTCTAGATTTAGTATGTATATGTTATCCGCTTTCACTAGCCTGGGGAGCAATCATAGCACTGCCAACTTTGCTTGAGATGTTACCTGATGAGGTCTTTAAAGGAGGCTTTGAATGATGTATTTTGAATGCTAGTAGGGACAGAGTTCCATTTTTTAACCACTGAACTACTATATAGTGCATCTCCAAAGCTATTGTAGCTGTTGGTGACTTCTAGTAGTAGTTTGCTTGATGATCTAAGAGGCCTTTTGGCTGAGTGATGTTGTACTAGGTTTTTGAGGGCAGGACACTTATTGGGGAGGTAATAGATAGAATGACAGAGGCAGAGATGATTGTAGGTTAGGAGGCTGGGCAGTTCAAGCCAGTGGAGTTGTCTCAAAGCAGTACAGTGATGAGTTCTATAAGAGCAATTTGCAGCAAAGCGGACAATTCTTTTATAGCAGGCTTCCATTTTGCTTAGTTCAGGTCAGTAAATGAATCTACAATTTCAGTCACTGTGTGCTGTATTAAATATTCACCTTTCAAGTTATGTCTCCCAAATCTCGTATGCTTAGTTTTTGATATATTTATGGTCAAGTTAGTCAAGTTCTTTTCCAGACATGCTTTATCTGTAACACATTTAATCAGTTTACCTAATTTCAGGTTATCTGGTTATAGACTTTAGAACACCTCAGGTGAAAATGTTAGGTCTGAAAGATACAATCTAAACAAGTAAGGGCCTAGGACAGAGTCCTGTGGGACACCCTGACTGTAACCTAGAATTTCACCTGTCCATTGCTGTATGATACTTGCCATGTCCTATTTGTAAGCCATGCCGCTATCCATCTTATCAAGTGTACATCTATACCTCATTGTTCTAATTGATTGATCAGTGTTTTGTGTATGACTCTGGGAAATGCTGAAGTTATAGCTATATAAATTATATCACAGCACAGTTCTTCATTCAAAGCTGTTATTACATTGTTATAGAACATCATGTTACAGGTGGTAATAGATGAATTTTCAACATATGCATGCTGCTATATGGTTTCAAATCCCAACCTATTCAATTCTGCAATAACTTATCCAGTATTACCTTCTCCATTATTTTTCCACAACATGAAAGTAGACTTAAGGGTCTATATGACTCTGGGTTTGTTCTACTCCCCTTTCCCTTAAAGATAGGTTTAGTAAGCACATGTCTGCAATAATAAAGAATTTCCCCATATTTATATGACCTAGCAAATAATATTTTAATGGTACTGGAACTCCTTGCTGAAGTGTTCTCAGGTCATTATTTCTAATTCTGTCTCCACACTGTGTTTGTTTGGATCCAATTTGTGCAGTTCTTTTTCAATATAATCTAATTTGATTCCAGAAACTGAGGTTACCTGGATGTCACTAGGACAACTTATCACCCCCTTTGTGGAGCCCAACTGTTTTGCATAAGATTTTGTAAATATATCTATAATTTGTTGTGTCTGAGAATAAATTTTAGAATCTGCACACAGTTTATTAATTCGATCCATAAAAACCTTTCCTATTATGCTGAATATCTTTATATGAATGTTCTTCATTTTTTATCTTGTCTCATGCTATGCTTAATTTCTTTGTCCAACTTGTTTATTTCTGTTTTCAAAGTTGTAGTTTGACTTCTCTTCCATTTCTTATAGTTCTATCTCATACCTTAATCAGGTATCTTGTTCATATGGCGATATATCCCCCTGATGTTGTATACCTAGATGTTGATGTTCAGCATTGTTTTGTTTTTGATTTTTTGCACTCAAACAATTTTGTCTTTCAAAACTTTTCACATTCTATCTGCAGTTTTTCCACTGAACACATCACTCTAGTCAGTTTTACATACTGACTGTTTTGCTTCCATATAATCTGTAATTAATCTTCTGTGCATTGGTTTAGATGTCAGTTTGGCAGAATTATCTAGTAACAAATTAACTTTATAAGCCCATGATCACTGCATATCAACAGTGGTAAAACTTGACATGAAGTAACAGTAATTTCTTTAGGAACACAAACAATGTCTAGTATGTTCTGTTCCCTGGTAGTTTTTTTAACAATCTGAAGCAATTCTTGTTCCTGAACATATGTTGTGAATAATTTTCTTACTGATGCTGTTAACTCAATATAATTCCAGTCTGTTTCTAGTAAGTTTATGTCTCCAGCTAATATTATTCTTCCCTCCTTTGTTTCCTGCAAGAAATGTATGAATTCCTCTAGGTCATCAGCACTTGACTTTGGTGGTCTATATACTCCAACAATTGTTATATGTTCTAGGGTTGTCTTTATTGTCACAGTAACAGTCTATCGTATTGGTGTTATCACTGAACATGTAATAATCACATCACATAATTGTCTTTAATCCCCATCATAACATCTCCACCTGATTTTTTGTTAGAATGTCTGTTACAGTAAAAACATTTATACCCTGACATACCTGGTTTCAAGTCATTGTTCTTTAACCATGTTTCACAAACATGACAAAAGTCCACATTTCAGAACATTTTAGCTATAGAATGCCATACAAACTGTTGTCATTATTACCTACCAATATCTGTACTCAACAATTATGGCCACTTTATTCAGTCTATATACATAATGTCTGAGTGCTTTACACAAATACACAATGGTCCTGCAAAGACAGACTAATGAAATGTTTATCAGCTCAGCAGGGTCAGTAATTTTCATCCACTGACATCCTAAAACCCAGAAATTATAGCAACCTTCTCAGATATGTGCGTATCAAAAAACAAATAATAATAATGAACCCAAGTCACATATTTCAAATTTGCTTCATCACATAGTGGCCACAGTATTTCAACTTAATTCACACACAGGCACACACCACACACACACACACACACACACGTGCGCAGATGCGCACCTTGCAAAGTCAAAAAACCTATTTAAAAATGACCAGATAAGAACATAAGGTACTTTCATCTACATAGAGCTTCTACTACCACCAGCAGTTATAGCCACTGTGTTGCCTATGCATACCTCTTATTAGTATGAAGAAATAAATCATATGCATTTTATTGGCAACTTTGGAACTTCATTTGCATAAAGATAAGTAGCATCAGATCATAAGATTCAGTCATGTGTAGCACAGTTTAAACAGAGGACATAAGAAAATATTAACTACTTGATAAGTCAACATGCACAATCTCAGCAGAAGTAAAAGTTTTCTGAATAATTCCACATCAAAGAGTAATATTACTGATGTAGATGTTACTGCTATCAGACAACATTGCATTTCAGTGCTTCATCTACAAATGCAGCGCATTAAGAATAAATTGCCTAGATTACATTAAAAACAGGTATACTAGTGATATTGCCATAACAGTTCCTAAACTAGATCAGCTATGCAATAGGGAATGGCTATCAAACAATGACAACAGGTTCTTATTTACTAGGCATGTAGTTCTGGGGACCGTTAACAAGCCTTACCCAAATTCCCAATAGCTCCAGGCACTGCCTGGTTAAGTACCTTGACCAATATCAAACTGTACATAAATGAATTTGGAAAGATTCAAATCCTGCACCCTTGCCACAAGGATTGTACTAAGACGTCAGAGCTTTAGCCCTCTCTGCTAACTGCCAAAGTAACAGCTTTTAGTTAAATGCTAAAATCCTTTACAATCTAATCTTGTATGGAAGACTATCACAATAATACGCAAACAATGACTACATAATGTATGCTGAAGATCAGACAGTTCTGATCATCACTCCAAATAATGTAAACTAAATAACCTGACACTTGTCAACACATTTGCAGCTGACAGAGCTTGTAAAATGATATTGCTAAATTACCTCAATAAAATGCAACGTGTTTAGACAGTATTACATAATCTGGGTGTATTAATGAAATAATTCATTATTTAGTACAACAAATAAAGCAAAACAATTAGACAACATGTACTGCATACAACATACTATTTTTGGGGGGGATTACATGCTTGCCGGACAAGTCCATTTCATATTTGACTTCCTTATGTCTTCTCTATCATCAAGAATAGCTATCCCATCGGACATCGCTCAGTATAGGCCTGACATGTTTGAATGGTTAATGATGCTACATTGTTGCAGCATACACCTCCAGAGCCAACAGATCCAGATTGTGGAGAAATTGGGCCTTCTGCAAGATAGAGAATCAGGCCCCTGACAGCCATACTGATATCCCATTACTTGGCTGGTTCTCCTCAGTTGCCATAACAATAACAATAACAATCATATTTGTTAATCACAGAGGCCCACTGGGCACAGTCCTTTTTCAGGGGCAGCCCAGGAGTAATTAATGGCTGGTTAAATGAATTACTTAAGGCCCCTACAGTAGGCAAACATGGGCCTAGGAAATCAAACCCTATTCCACAAGAAGTGCAGTGTGTAACCTTAACCTCTGCACCAACTGCCAGATTAATCTACATCCTATTTTCTTCTTTACTTTTACAATTTTTACAGAGATTTGGATTTCATTTAAAAATGTATTTCAAACTTTACTGAAAAACACTGACAGCTACTGTGTAAATAAAACAAAACATTCTCACATTGAAAATAGACTTTGCATGAGAAGCAGTCGACTTCTCTTCCCTTTAAACTTACATGTAGTGAAAATATGTCTGACAAGCTATTAAACTACAAAAAACAAATGTGGTAATGACTTTCCTAACAGCCTGAGATAGTGCAGCAGTACTGTCTGTTGAAGTAAATTAATCAGATAACCAAAAACCTCTGGCAGCTCTGAAGAAGACAAAAGCTGTAGACTTCTTTAGCGTAGTAAAAAGTTTAATAGTCACTTTTGTCCAGGACTTTATCAGAAAAATGACAAACACATTGTAACCACACATTTTATACAAATATTAAAATTTAAACGGTCCAATCACATAAAAATTCTAATAAAATAATAAAACAATGAAACTATTAAGTAATAATTTAGTCAAACCAGTATGGTTACTAACTAAAACCAGTTCAGTTGGCTTAACCCTTTATTAAATAATCAGTCTTCTATCAACTAAAAAAATTGTATATCTATAACATCATTCAAATCAGGTGGATTATTTGCAATGAGTCTAATTTGCCTCTCAGTCTCACTTCTTTCAACCAGTTTTTAAATTGTCCCATTTCATATCTTTGACAAAATCTAAAATAGTAAAAGTGAATTTTTGTAGGTTTGACACCTATGTGAATGTCTATATAATACAGGGGTGCCATTGAAAGCATCCTAACGAACAACTTCACAGTGTGGTATGGAGGCTGTTCAATTGCAGATCAAAAAGCCCTACAGAGGGTGGTGAAGGTCACTGAGAAAATAACAGGCTCCAACTTCCCAGTGATACATGGTCTATATATGACATGTTGCTACAAGTGGGCTAAGAAAATAGCCAGTGATCCCATACACTCTGCCTATGCTCTGTTTACAAGCTTGTCATTTGGCAGAGGATACCACAGGGTATGCTGTAAAACAACCAGGTTCAGAAACAGTTTCTTCCCACATGCAATTTGTTTCTTGAACTCTGGAAGCAGTCTCAGGAATGTTAGTCATTGACAAGGTCTTGCGTCGGTCAAACCATTATGATGCAATAGAAATTATGAGATGCTCCCTCAGTTATCTGTTTACAATGTCAATCAAGTGCAATATTTGTCTTCTAGCTATTCTAACATATCAGAAAATAACTATGCAATAAATAAATGTGCAATGATCAATCACTCAGCTGCTTAAAACTGTAGACGTAGTAATTTACAGTAGTATGTAGTCTAACTTAAAGTTAATGTTATGTATGTTGCATGTGCTATATGTAATTTGTATGTGTGTAATTGTCATCTCAGTATTGAGCCTGATGCATGCAATTTTATTTAGATTACCCTTGTGGAGTCTAAATGACAATAAAGTCCACTTTGACTTTGTCTTTGACTTTGAGCATGTACCTGCATATAGCTTATATGTAATATATGCAGCTGTATATCTACATTTAGTTGTGAGGAAGAATCACATTATCACAAATGTCTATCATTCATTTATCTGGGCTTTACAGTGGGCCAAACACTGACCATTATCAGACACATAGGATTGCAAATTAGTAAAGCCCATAACCAACTGAAAGTGTCATGTAAAATATCTCATCTTTTAGCCTTGGAAGCTAAATGGGCAATTGTAATAAAATAATGCTTCAAAGATGTGATTATGCTTTACTTGTTATAGCTCTCTATTCTCACACAAAACAGCTGTGCTATATACTGCAGAGAACTTCTTCTGTTAGCTTTTATTGGCTAGTGGTCATCACAGCAGAACAACAGTCTGCAGAATGATTGGCAGTGGCGTTTTACAGTGTCACGTTGCCAGCCCAGCACCCAACCTTCCACAGAAGGCATACACTCACATCTAGGGCCAATTTAGAGTGTCCAATCCACCTACAGCATGTCGTTCTGATGTGGGAGGAAAACGGACAGGAACCCACATGACCAGATGGGGGACATGCAGACTCTGCACAGAAGGCACCCCAGCCCAGAATCAAACCAGAGCACCTCTTGGCGTGAGGCAGCAACAATAACCGCTGCACCACCACAGCTACCCTACATACTCCAGAGAACAGGATACTAAAATTTAAATATCAGGACCATAATATTGAGCATCTGTATTGCCTGGCAGAAAACTAAGTGGATAACAGTGGGAGCTAGAGCTAATCTCTGATTCAGTAATTAGTATCACCCCCTGGTTACAAATAAATAATTTGAATAACAAGTTTCCAATCGCAAAAAATAAATAAATAAATAAATACATCTCCGTTTATTTTAGCTTCCGCATCTAGAATGTTTTGTCACAAAATTTGCAAAATAGCAACAATCTTTCAGTATTTCCCAAACTGATAAAATTTTGCCTTGCAGATAGATGTAAGTGCAGCTGCCCTAGAGATCCTGGTTAAAGCACACCTGCCAGTAACCCACAGTATATGTATTTACCCTTACAGGACTAGTAATAGCGCTGCCATTTCCTTGGACGTAGGACTTCATTCACAACTGACAATTACAATTTAAGGGTCTTTATACCTTTGTTTTGTTATGGTATATATTGGGGCTAAGTGTTATTATAATCATCATAAGTATTGTCATTGTTATTATTATGATTATTTTCTTTTTCATCTATTTCTCAGTGTATGTGTTAAATGTATTATTGTTGAAATTTATTAGGCAGTTTGTATTTGTTTAGGGTAAGTGAAATGCTCAACTAATAACTATGTATGCATCTAGTTCACTACTATATGTTTATATTACTTGTTCTTATTTCTATGTGTGCTGTGATGGGTTTGTTGCCATTTGGCCCAGGTCATAACTAAAAATGGCCATATGTTTAGGACCAGTTCTTCTATCAAATTAACAATGCATAGATAAGGGAATAAACAAACAAACAAACAGATGCATTGTGGGCACACTTGCAGTGGGCTCCCCATCATACTGTTCAACCTCTCAGGGCAAGAAATCTGGACAGAGATAGAAATAATGGGGGGATAAAGGCCCAGAAATAGGGACAGATTTTAAATATTGCTCCTATAAAGTTAGAAAGTTGCTGAAATGGCAGATTTTTCATTATTATATATTTTCTGAATGATATGAATTCTGAAACATAAATGTCTGTCATTATTTAGTATTATTTAGTGCTTTCAATCCTCAATGATTTGCCAGAAAACCACCAATTTTATGAGGAATAGGCCAAAAATATGATACAAAAATCTGGACATTCTGTGAAAAATCTGGACATATGAGAGGCATGTTCCTCATGTGTAACAAACATCAAAACTCATCAGAACAGTATAACAGGCTATCCTATTAGTGACCCCAACTTATGCTGTCTGAAGCATCCCCTTTTGCTATATATCCCTTTATGCCTCAGTATGACTGCCAACCAGGTGCACAAATCTGTTCCCAGCACAGTATACCATACCACTACCACCTACCATGTTTCCATACTTCTTCAAACCTTCAGTGCTGAATATACTAATGGCCAGGCCACTTTCTGCATTTGATGTCTTATTGTCCCCAGCAGTCAATGGGCTATAGCTGTGTCTCATTTCCATAGGTATGATCATGTACAACAGGAAGTGGACATTGGAGTTTTTGATTTACTTTATTTACCTCTCTGACAAGGTTAGTCCGACTGTGACCTCTTTTCAGAGGAGACACAAGATGGTATTCATACTGACCGCTGTAGATTTAGCTAGGGCCCCGGGGAAATTCCCCCTACTATTTTTGACTTCTGCCACTGTAGGGTGTTGCTTATGGAGATAATAGAGGGGGAAGATTCCACTCTATGGGTAGCACATTTGTCTGTCAGCAGTAGACCGCATGAAATTTTATTTTATTTATTTATAGAAGGTAAAAGGAAGAAGGGTGGAGAGCAGGAGATGATAAGAAGAGTGCAGGTAGGGTGTCTTCAGGTAGCTGAGGTGAGTAGGGAGGAAAGAGAATGAGGAAAGGTCTGCAGCGATAAATTTAATAAGGTAAGGTAGTGAGGAAAACAAAAAGGGAGTGGAGCAGGAGGCTGGAGAGGGCTGTGAAGTGTGATCCAGGTTGAAGAGGGTGAGTGAAGTATAGTGAGTAAGTTCAGCTAGGATAGGCACAGGAGCAGGTCCACAATTTTGTAAGGTATTCTTTTGGGGAGCATTTATAGGTGGGTAGGTTAGAAATAGTTCTGGGGGTTAGAGGTAAGGAGATCCATTTGGTTGCTACTGAGTATGAGTATAGGCTTTGTCCAGGGGATTTATTTGGTTTATTTATGGTGAGAAGTTGTCTTCTGATCTAAGAGTTCTTTTTGGAAAATACATGTTGATTAAAGGGATAAGAGCTGGGCAGGCTAATGGTTTGTGTATGATTTCATGTAGTGTTCTAAGTTGAATGTAGGAGAAGTGGAGGGGGAGTTCCAGCCAGGAACGGGTATGCAGAGCTTTGCAATAGTAGGTAAAGGTAATGAATTAGTGGTGAACTTAGCAATTTTGTTTTAGCAGCTTTCAAGTTTGTTTTTTATGGATGATTGTAAATTGGTTACAATTGGTGTGCCATAGAGTAGTGAGGGCAGAAGGTAGGTTTTAACTAGAGTCAGTTTTGTGGGTGTGCTCAGAAATGGTTGTTTCTGTATACAATTCCTAGGTTCTGTTGGGTTTTCTTGATATTGCTTTGGATGTGGAGATCACATTTAAGATAATCACCTATTATGAGTCCTAACAGCTTGGTATGGTTGACTAACTCAATTTCAATGCCATTTGTTGAAAAGACTTTGAAAGATGCTTTGTTAGAGGTGTGAGATTTTGGGGTACAGAGCAAGAGTTTGTTTTTTGGAGGGGGGGTTATTAGGAGTTGTGCCATTGTATGCCAGGTTTCAGTAGAGATGACAGCTTGTTGAGTGATTTATTGGAGGTAGGTTAAGGTGTTTGAAGAGCAGATGAATGTAGAGTCATCTGCATATTAAATCAAGGTGCCTTCACAAGAAGATGAATGTAGCTTATTGATAAAAATATTGAAAAGTAGAGGGCAAGGACAGATCCTTGTGGGACTCCTATGGAAATGGGAAGGTATGTGGAGATGGATCCTTGCCATTTTACAGCTGAATGTAACCAGAGAACCACTGAGGTAGCTAGAGAATCAGTGATGATAATATGCATGTTTCAAGTGAGACTTGCTGTCATAGCAGCAGAAGAAAGATATTGATTACCAAATTAAAGTACATGGGTCAGAGTTCACAGCTTGTACAGGTGATGAACAAGCCTGAACTGACAGAGGAATATGCAATTTCATCATGAGATGTTATGGAAAGAATTCCCCATAGAGTGACAGTGCTGTTAGTTCAAAAGAGGTAAAAGTGAAACCACTGTAAGCAAAGGGTGAGTCAGCTGGAGAAGGACGAGATGTGAAATGTTTGCGGAAATTGGACAAAGAGGTTTAAATACTGAAGGGAAGAAATGAGAGACAGGACACTTACAGCTTTTAATAATGTATTCACATTTCAGTGGGCTGACCTTGGGGTGAAAAAGGTAGTGTTTTTTTCAAGATGATCAGTAGTCTGCATACAAAAAAAGATAAAAACGGATAAGTACTTTATCTGAGGCAATATAATGAAGCCCTTTAGATTTCTGCTCCAGGAAATCCATTATAATATCTGCCCTAGTATGGAGTCATCTCTTGATGTGACATTCAAAGTGAAGGAATAAACTGCAAGGTTTGTTACTCACATTCATGGTATAGGAATGATTGCTCCCTTGAAGGATGTACTTGGTAAATGATTATAACTTACAGATAGAGCATTTAATACTTGGCAGGGGGGGGGGGGGGCAGTAGGAGTCTTGGTTGCCATTGTTCATTAAAAGATAATACAATTATTAATCTGACAAATATCTCTCTCTTTCCTGTTTGCACAGCATATGGTACATTAGGCAGTGAGCACCTTTTAGTACTCAATGTTTCTTAGCAGTTACAGGATTTTTTAGGTCAGATTGCTAGCCCAAGGCCCAACCCTCCTCGTTACAGGGTGCAACACACACCCACATGCACACACTCAGACCTAGGGCCATTTTAGAATGTCCAATCCACCTACTGCATGTCTTTGGAATGTGGGAGGAAACTGGAGCAAATCCACACAAATGCAGGGAGGAGATGCAAACTCTGCACAGAAGGCACCCCAGCCTAGAATTGAACCAGAGTACCTATTGCTATGAGGCGACAATGCAAATCGCTACACTAATGTGCCACCCTCATCTGACAAATATAGTTCTGATTAATGGCAGCAAATGAAAGAGATTTTATTGGAGCTGGCCCAAAAGCTTGTTTTTATGGGGATATGGAATATTTATTTAATCTGCGTCCTAAGAGATGATGCATTGAATGTAGAGAATGAGAGAACAGTGAAAAGGACTGTGACTAAATGTGCCAAATGTGGGAAATAATAATATGTTATGATAGAGTGTCCACTGCTGGCATTGCTTTCTGTTGATACTGATCATACAAATGAACATTTTTTAATAGGATGAAAAATCTGAAAATGAAGTTGGGATGCACGTTGCTAATCGTATACGTAATGTTAATGTGAGAGAAGATGAGAGTTAAGATCAACACTCTATTAGCTATATATTGATTTGTTTTCACCTGATGACTGAGGAAGTCTAATCCCTTTTCAATGCAGGCCTGGTGAGACGAACACCATTGCTACAATGTAAAACAAGATACAATGTAAATTACCACAGGTAAGATCATCACTGGTATCACCGTTGACAGTGTTGTATTAGAAAATGATACTCTGTAGTATGATGAATTAATTTATATTACAAAAATCATATTGAATAAAAGTGTGCATTTTTACTAATGCAATTACAATATCATAGTAAGAAAATGTAACAGTGTTAGTTGTCGACAACAGTGACAGGAATTGTCTAAAGAGAAGAGATGTCCATCCGTCAATCCACAACCCCATTTTTCCATTTTTGCATATGGGGTGTGGGTGTCATTTCAACAGTGACAATCTTCTAGAGCTAGCGTTTACATTGCTGTTGGCTAGCCTTGCCATGGTCTAAGAGAAGAGATATAATATAGCAATAACCCATGCCTAGGTGTGGGTAATGCTGGATTTACCCACGGTTGGTGTGGTTTGGTCACGAGGGTGAAGCCCGAGTGGCCAAACCAAGCCAACTGTGAGTAAATCCAGCATTACCCACACCCAGAAGTGGGTTATTGCTATCATACAATGGCATTATTTAAGAAAAAAAATAATTACTTTTCTTAAATAATAGCATTGTATAATGCCAACTTGCTGCCCTTCCGCAGCTGTCTGGTATTCTGTGGCAGTTCTGATGTACTGTGCATGCGTATGCCTATGCAGTACATCAGAGTTGTGGGCAAAAGCAATGGAGAAAGCAAGATCTCCATTGCTTTTCACAAACTGTTTCGTTATGTTAAATGGGTTTAACATAGCGAGACAGTTTTGAAAAAAGCAATGGGGAAAGCAAGATCTCCATTGCATTTTACAAACTGTCTTGCTATGTTAAACTCGTTTAACATAGCGAGACAGTGTGAAGCAACAGAGATCTTGCGTTCTCCATTGCCGTAAAAAAAGAGTTATAGTAATGGAAAATGTCCGGGTGACCGGACCTTTTTCCATTACTATAACTCTGGTTTACAACGTGCACGCTGACCAATCAACATGCACGTTTTTGAATATTAATGGGGGGTCGTTGTATAATGGTGCTTAATTGAGACATAGTATATATATTTCACTTACAGGTGAGTATTGCTTACTATTAATTAATGCTACTGTTCTAAATGAAACTGCACCTGTTTGATTCAGTGAATATGTTTTAATATTAAATGTGGTATTTTGCAGGACAAATCTTCAGAATAGAGAGAACTAATGTGAGAAAAGGAGGAGGTGACTATAAACAATGAAGCTGAAAAAATGAAAAAAAGACATGCAAAGAAAAAAAAACACAATGCAAAAAAAGGAGGAGTCGAGTATAAGGGTAACAGTTAAACAATGAAAGAAAAAAAAAATGGAAAGAAAAAAGCAAACAGAGAAAAAACATAATAATAACATAATTGTTACTGTGTTTAGTATTAATTTAAAAATACTAAAAGTAAAACCAGGAGATTAATATATTAACAGATTACAAATGTTGTTTGAGCCAAAATGGTGCTATAATGCAGCTTTCTGACACCAGATTTAATTATGAAACAAAGAGCAGACAATGTCAATTGTTATGCGGACAGGAAGTGGTACGGATAATGGAGTCGAAAGAATTGTTGCAGCATTACTGAGCTGATCAAAATAATGACTTAAAAGTGAACGATGTGTCACTTGCCAAAACAAGCAGACCTTTGGTTGCTGATTTTTAGGCACCATTTGGGTTAGCTGTCATTTATACCAATACAACTTTAAAAGAGCGAGGGGGGGGGTTATTTCAAGATGTGAAGCAACTTGTACTGTTATGTTTCTGTTATTATCAATTATATAAAGAACAATTTGAGAAATCAAATAGGAAAATCAGAACAAGGTGTTAAGTTAGTTAGAAAACTGATTCAGTGGGAAATATTTCTGTTGAGGAAGAAGAAGGAATTATACATATTAAAGGAGAGCTCCAAACACTGAAACTGGTTATCTGTTACATTCCAGCTTTAGAACAAATAAAAGAAGGGAGTAATAGGGTGGAAGTTTCAGGTTATCTGATCATTTGGGCTTATAAATTAATAATGAACATGTTATATGTCATGATAAAACTTTGAAAAGATTACTATGGATAGTAAGAGAATTCAAAGAGATGGTAGTCATTCCAAAACCATTGTAAAGATTCTGTCTTGGTATGAGCGAGTTTTATGATCCTTGGAAAGACTAGCTGGTAGATTTAAAAGTGTAAAAGAGATTCTTTCGAAACAAGCATAGGTATGGAAAATATTGCAGGTAAAAACATCTTGTGTTTTATTAAAGGACAAATATAAAAAAAAGGATATTGTGTATTTGGGAAAAGACAGAACTATCTCTGTAATTACATAAACATGCTAGCAACAATGAGGTAAGACCTCATTATTGATTAATTTGCATTTTTCATAAATTGCAGTTACTACTGCGATGTGCAGATAGTAACTTGTTCATGTATGCAGTGATATCCCCCCTCAATCTTATACACACATGTAGAGAAACATGAGCAGACATACACACACACACACACACACACACACACACACACACACACACACACACACACACACACACACACACACACGCACACGCACACGCACGCACACACACACACACACACACACACACACACACACACACACACACACACACACACACACACACACACACACACTCACACACACACACTGTACCTGTCCCAACCCTTCTGTGCTTACCCCTACTCTCATAATACTTGGCAGATCTACA
The DNA here is from genome assembly GCF_019279795.1 of Protopterus annectens. Classification (NCBI taxonomy): domain Eukaryota; kingdom Metazoa; phylum Chordata; order Ceratodontiformes; family Protopteridae; genus Protopterus; species Protopterus annectens. Next base: position 988,647,137 of record NC_056726.1, on the reverse strand, counting down.
TCAGGCCCTGATGTCTAGTGCATCCCCTCACACCAATCTCCATTACACTTTGTTGCAGTTATGGCACTTTAAACTGTCATTCCTGGTGGAGTAGTGTTTACCGCACCCCTCCCCCTTATGAAATGTGTGCTGTTATGGTGTCCAGTGGGCCCCCATCCTTGTTATGCTGGCCTGTTGCTTAGGCCACTTTATGGAGTAATCCGTGGTGTCTAGTGTAGCCCACTCTGATACCTGTTGAATTGTTGGTGCCATCACAGGATTTAACACATTCCCTGGTGTCTAGAATATAGCCCTCACCCTCAATCCATGTAGTAACATTGGTGCTGGTATGGCACTTTGGATAGTTTTTCCTGGTGTCCAATGGTTTCTCCCACTATTCATTCACTATTTTGAAGTTTGTGTTATTATAGCACAGCATTTTATCCTCCAATCTCCCCCTCCCCACTCCCTGTAGTAACACTGATGCTGGGACAGCAGTTTACACTATAAACCCTGATGTCCAGTGGGTCCTTCCATCCCCCCATCATCTTTGTGATTTACATTTTTATCACAAATGGTCTATTGTCTCCCAACCCTGGTTTCAGTAATAATGTTGTTGCCAGTGTGGCATTTTAGAGATGGTTCCTTGCTGTCTAATCTATCCCACATCCATCCCAATGTCAGTGCCATTATGACACTTTAAAATTATGCCCTAGTGTCTAATGGTGTCTAGGGGTTCCCCCCCACCATGTTCATGTTGAGTGGTTAAAAAAGGCCTTTTGGTCATTTTCAACAGCATGCTGGGGAGGACCATGCTGATCTACATGACCAAGTGCTTTCTTGAATTGCTTGGCTGTGTAGATGCCTTCCAGGAGGCAGATCCAGGGCAGAGAGCAATGGCTAATTATCATATGTGTCTGCCCCCTGGAATGCCTCATTAACATTCAGCATGATTGTGGGTGCAGCCATTTATGAAGCTGCATGCCTTCATATTGGAGGACCATGCAGCACTGTATAAGGCTGTGTGCTGAATACCAAAGTGGTACCATGACATGTACACCATCACGTACTTGTAGTGGTACCTTTCTGAATCTGGCCCCAAAAAATAGATTGCAGGCAAAAAGGGAACCATGCTTTAGGTAGACATAATTTTAAATGAGAAATGAAAGAATTCTCCTTTATCAAAAATGTTAAAAGTGAACAATTATGAATGTTTTGAGTAAGAGAGATGGCTGGATGGATGGATGCATGCATGCATAAAACAAACGCAAAAAGAAATAATAAAAGGGTAAGTGTTTATGTAAGATATAAGTACAAATGATGACAGGTGATGTTATACTGGAACAAACTAAAGATTTACCAAAGTAAATATCAGTAGTAGATCTGATCAGAGTGCTGCATAAAATTAGGGAAATGCCAGCACTGGGAGTTGATGGGGTACTTTTTTAATAAAAATAAGGCAAACAAACAGAAGCATTTTCCAAATACTCTGAATGAATATTTAAGATAAGGAATCCAGGAAGAAAGGGTGGATTAGACAGCCATATGTTGTATATAGAAAAAGGGTGATGAAAAAAGTATAAATAATTGGAGGCCTATTGTTTTGTGCAATGCTAATTATAACATTTCATTAAAAATTTTGCTGAAAAGGTCGTCTTCCTTATTACGTAGTTTGCGTATGGAAAGTGTTTACACTGTGAAGAGAAAAGAGGTTAGGGATATGTTGTCAAATAAGAGGTAATGGTATAATACGAGAAGGGCAAAAGTGCAAATGACTGAGGAAAGAGCTACATTTTTGTCTATTTTAATGGAATTAAAAATAAAGGCTTTAGTGATTGTGAACAGTAATGCAGAGAAAGCAGAGCGACAATGGGAGAAAAAGTTAATAAACTGAAAAAAATTGCTCTAGTTATGAAAAATGTTTCAACTTTTATTTAACAATATTTATCTAATAATTAACATGATGATATGTGTCTTGAGTTATAGTGCAGGGTGTATATGCTAGCAGAGACAACGGAAAAACATTTATTTTTTAACGATTTTTTTTAAAGGGTTCAATTCTGTGAAAGGGGAAATTATTCTGAAAAATGAGAAAAAATTTGAAATAGATTTGTTATACCTCATTGCTCATTTGGCTTTTCTAAGTATGTATTGCATTACTGGAAATGTTACAAGTCACAGATATGGAGATTCCCATATTTTGATTTATTGTAGGTTATGGGAAAGGGAAACAGGTGAAATGGGTAAGAATGCAGATCTGTTGTAAAAGGAAGTGATCACATGAAAGGCAGGTATTGCACTACTAGATAAAGAAAATAAAATAAATAGTATAAATGTGTTATGAGTAAATGTCTGTGGTAGATACATGGGTGGACTGCAGTATGAACAGAGAAATGTGATATAAATACAACCAAAGAGATGCAAATATGTGCATGAATCTTCAGATTATATGAAAACTTTATTTGAGTATACTCTATCAAGTCACGAATGAAACATAAGCAAAGGAAAATAGGCTTTTTTAAGGTATGGTTGTATAAACGAAGAGACAGCCTTGCTTCTATCTAAATAATATAACAAAGTCATTTTGGAATAGTGTTGCAAACATTTTCCAGTTTGATGTGTTAGGAATTTTATATTAAATATGATTTAAATTTCTATCATAATGCAGAAGAGGAAAACATTATAGACAGGATTTGCTTAACTTGTCTATTTCTTTTTTTGTGGCAATAGAAGTGTAAACAAAATATTGTATAATAAACACTTGGGTTTTAAAGATATTCCAAAAAATAAGATTTTGGTTGTGGCAGCAAGAGGTGAGGGATAAAATTAGATGGTTTTGTGTTAATGAATATACGTGTATATCAGTAAGTTTTAAGTTATTAATAAGGAACCCCTACTTTTTTTAATATATCATGTGGGATCTGTTATATCCACCTGGGCTAGCACCAATTTAGGAAGATGGGAGCTTGGTTTTACATCTCATTTGAATGATGGCAGAGACGGGATTGTATCACTCATCCCCCACGCTGCGTTGTAGTCAGTGTTGCAAAATGAACCCTAGCAGCATTACAAGAATAGAAGGAACTCTACAGAAGGTCTCTGATCTTCAGTGCTGAGTGCGCAAAATGTTCAGCCACTGACAGTGACACAGGTGAAAGACAACTTTAGATAAGCTCAGAATTCTGTTGTGCTGCGTGTGTTTAAATAATTAGTTGAGGAAAGGGGATTCCCAGTGACTATACAACCATGTCTGGGAGGCACTGGTGCATGACATCAGTGTTGCTGATATGCAGAATTGAACAACTAAGCAATGCCAGAGGTGAGTCAAGAACTTGTACGACTATTTATTGGGCTGTCTTCTTGGACCGTCCTTCCTTTTTTTGCAGCTAGGCAATCCTAAGCAATATAAAGCTAGCATAGAAATGTTTATAAACAATGCAACCTGTGCAAAAATGGACTCGCATAACATAACTTCCTGAATTACATGTGGATAAATTGGAATGCTTCAAAAACATTATTGCAAATGTTCCAGCTCATAGTAGAAGCATTTTTTTCCTGTGGTCCTTGAGGCTGTGAATTTAACTTCCTAAATAGTATGATGGTCAGTGGTTAAGGTCTTTGCCTGACAGCTCTGGAGCTCACTTCTGACCTATAGTCTTTGTCTGTATGGAGTCTGCATATTCTCCCATTGTCTGCTTCAGTTTTCTCTGGGTGCTCTGGTTTCTTTCCATCTCCCCAAAACATGCTAGGTCATTGTTCATGCTAAACTGTCTATATATATATATATATATATATATATATATATATATATATATATATATATATATATATATATATATACAGTGTATTTTCTCTTGCATTTATAGCATTAGCTATGGTTGAAAAAAAGCAACTTTCCTCAACTTACCGCTGACTGGGCAGAAATAATAAATAATTTGGGAGAGCATACACCTCCAAATTAGTACAATTTAACATAATTATGAGTTTTGCTCTCAAATGTCATTGTAATCCTTCCAGATTTTATGATTTTCTTCATGTAGTTAAGCCTGTTGGAGAGTTCATACATTATTATATAACATAATCCAGCATATATTTATTTTATTTGCTTCATTTCTGGGGAGACTACTATCACATCTGACCAGACCCAGCTGAGAATTGAACCAGAGAACCTCTTGCTGTGAGGCAACAACACTAACTGCTGAACCACTCACTGTGTTGTAAATTACTGGGCAGACTGCTATCATAGTTGGCAAAGCTCAGCCTGGGAGAGAGAGGTACTCAACACCGGGGAAATTGTGTAACAGACATCCAAAGAAAAATATCTGGCTCCATTACAAAAGACTGAACACATAGTGACTGAGGTGCCTAAAACCTCAAGATATCATACCAAAGAAAATGTAATGCCAAAATGTAAGACACCAGGCAAGCTAAACACAAAAAGGGAGGAAAGATAATCTCACAATTAATTTGAATTCTTTTCATCCTGTCTGCATGTGATAAAAAAGTGTTTGAAGCAAAGTGTTCACCAAATATTCCAAAACGTGGGACACTAATGGATTGAATACAGTTTAGTACAAATAACACAATAAAATAAGCATTATAAGTGGAAATAAATATGTATATATGGGTAAAACAAACATCCACTGCACTCTACCTGAAAAAACAAGTGGACTGTAAAAATAGGGAAAAGTAAAACACCTGCACAATAAAAATGTTACCATGATACAAAAAAAAAAAAAAAACAAAACAAAAAAAAAACAACAGCATCACCCACTTATTAACACAATAGGAAGCACATGCAGAATACCCACCATGTACTAGTCTAGCTAATGGAAAAATCAACTAATATACAAAGACAGACATGCTAAGAATACCATATAAACTTGTACATACAATTTAAACACAACAAACATAGCTTCAGCTGAAATAAAAACTACACAGGTAATGGCATAGTAGACTGCAATAAATGCACCTTACATTTGAATGTGATAAAACATGTGAAATAACTATGACAGTAAGTTCTACACACACACACACACACACACACACACACACACACACACACACACACACACACACACACACACACACACACCCACACACACACTAACACAAACTTGTGTTCACATGTAGGTACAATGGAGACAGGGAGATCTGGAGTATGAAAGGCAAGACATAAGTACACAATATTAAGATGTAGGCAGGCAAGAAATAACCATACAGTCTTCAAATATAGACAGGCAGGATATAAGCACGCAGTCTTCAAATGTAGGCAGGCAGGATATAAGCACACAGTCTTCAAATGTAGGCAGGCAGGATATAAGCACACAGTCTTCAAATGTAGGCAGGCAGGATATAAGCACACAGTATTCAGATGTAGGCAGGCAAGAAATAACAATACAGTCTTCAAATGTAGGCAGGCATGACATAAGCACATAGTCTTCAGTCACCAGAAAAGAAAGTCTACAGGAACATTTGAATGGTTTAGCTCAGGCATGCATGTTTACAGTCCAAAATGTACATCACACTGCCTGTCTCAGTCATCATATGGCAAGGTGGCCCACAGCTGAGCAGTGCAGAACAGACAGATGCTTTACACATCCATGCTATCTCAGCACATGTACTGCTGGAATAACATAAATCATAATACAATTGGGCAGTATATCCAGGATAAATATTAATGGACTCTAAGCAGCCACAGGTGACATCCATTAAGTAATGGATTAGATATAAACATGGGTAGCTTACAAATGGCATGTGGTATGTCACACCACAAAGTGCAATACTGTATATGGCAAACTCCTGAAAGTAGCCAGCACGTCATGCTCTATGCATACAGCAAATGTCACACACTATATGTACAACACTTGTTACACTGTCATACACTATACATACAGCACTTGTCACACTGTCACATGCTATATGTACAGCACTTGTCACACTGTCACACACTATACATAGAGAACTTGTCACACTGTCATACACTATATGTACAGCACTTGTCACACTGTTATACACTATACATACAGCACTTGTCACACTGTCACATACTATATGTACACTTGTCACACTGTCACACACTATACTCAGCACTTGTCACACTGTCACGCACCATATATGTACAGTACTTGTCACACTTTACATGTACAGCACATCGCACTCTATACATACAGCAGATCACACTTTACATGTACAGTACATGCCACATTCTACACTTATAGCACATCACACTCTGCACTTACAGTATGTGTTACACTCTACACTTACAGCATGTCACACTCTACACATATAACATGTGTCAGGCTCTACACTTACAGTATGTATCTCACTACACTTACAGCACATGTTACACTCTACACATACAACACGTGACACATGCTACACTTACAGTATGTGTAGCACTACACTTACAGCAGATGTCACATTCTACACTTATCGCACTCTATACATACAGCACATCACACTTTACATGTACAGTACATGCCACATTCTACACTTATAGCACATCACACTCTGCACTTACAGTATGTGTTACACTCTACACTTACAGCATGTCACACTCTACACATATAACATGTGTCAGGCTCTACACTTACAGTATGTATCTCACTACACTTACAGCACATGTTACACTCTACACATACAACACGTGACACATGCTACACTTACAGTATGTGTAGCACTACACTTACAGCAGATGTCACATTCTACACTTATAGCACATGTCAAACTCTATGCATACAGTACATGTCACACTCTATAAATACAGCTGATATCACACTCTACACATATAGCACATGTCACTCTCTACATGTATAACACATGTAACACTCTATGAGTAAAGCACATAGAGCATTTTACACATATAGTACATGTCACACTCAACACATACAGCACATGAGTGTCTACACATACAGAACATCACACTCTACACTTACAGCATGTCACACTCTACACTTACAGCATGTGTCACACTACACTTACAGCAGATGTTACACTCTACACTTATAGCACATGTCACACTCTACACATACAGTACATGTCACACCCTATAAATACAGCTATCACACTCTACACATATAGCACATGTCATTCTCTACATGTATAGCACATGTAACACTCTATGAGTAAAGCACATGGAAAACTTTACACACACAGTACATGTCACTCTCTACACATACAGCACATCACACTCTACATGTACAGTATGTGTCACATTCTACACTTATAGCACGTCACACTCTGCACTTACAGTATGTGTTACACTCTACACTTACAGCACATGTCACAATGTACACATACATGTGTCACGCTCTACACTTACAGTATGTGTCACACTACACTTACAGCAGATGTCACACTCTACACTTGCAGCACATGTCACATTCTACACATACAGTGCATGCCACACTCTATAAATACAGCTGATATCACACTCTACATGTATAGCACATGCCAATCTCTACATGTATAGCAGATGTAACACTCTATGAGTAAAGCACATGGAACACTTTACACATACAGTACATGTCACACTCTACACATGCAGCACGTCACACTATACACATACAGCACATCACACTCTACAAATACAGCACATGTAACACTTGACATGTAAAGCACATGTAACACTCTACACATACAATGCATGTCCAGCACTACACATATGGCACATGTCACACTCTACACATACAGCAAATGTCACACTCTACATGTACAGCATGCAGACCATACCATAATGTGATCATTTGAGTTGAAAGGAAAGCCACACCAATGCCTATATCCTCATAGCAGATACATATATGAAAGTGAAGGCGCAGAAAAGGAAGTATTATAGATTGACCCTACGTGAAGGTACAAACACACCAAACATAAATTACACACCATTGCCAGTTACTTCCACAGGGTTGAGTTAGCTGGGTTACAAATGACTCAGCCATTAAGCACACACACACACACACACACACACACACATATATATATATATATATATATATATATATATATATATAAAGGCATGGGCAAACCAATACTAGGCAATGCGACCATTGTGGATGTCACAGAGATGGAAAGCAACAGCCATAAGATAATCATGGACAGCAGATATGCCATCTACTAATGTACACAGGACATCATTCTAGTGTCCACCTGTACTACTTAGATGAGGTGGGCAATCCCCACAGTATGACCTCCCTCATTATGTTGACAATGTTCATAAGTGATGACCTGCAGAAGTTGATGAAGACCCACAGTACAAGTATAACATATGGACCTGATGTGTCTGTGTCGCCCTTCCACACTGTTGTGTGTGTGGGGGAGTGGGGGTGGGGGGGTGACGTGGCTATCAGCTCATTCAAAGACAAAAAGGAAGGTGAAAAGTGTGAGGTCCCCTTTGGGCACATAACTCGCATGTAACATACTTTTGATGCAGGACATCAGAAGCTTCAGGGATCTCCTCAGGAGGTAGGAGGGACAAAGCTAACATTCCTTTCACTTTCATCTGAAAAGTTGGTGCATTTGCATACTGTAGCCACAGATCTAACTGCTATATACAGTGCTATATGATCTTCCACCGAGGGGAGAGGCAGCCATGTCGACATGCCCTAGGGAGAGCATCTCTCACAACATTCAGTGATGCCCTCTGAAAATCCATATGTACTTCCTATGGAGAGAGTACAATACCAAAGCCATTAGCCTTTACCTATACCTATAATGTCAATAAACAGCTTGTTCACATTCAGGCTGATATTTGGAAGGCATCAGGCAAAATTTTATTATCCCAAAATCTCATGTTGTCACCGTTGTAAATTTGGCCATGGATACATAACGGATGTCAGCATATAGAGGTGCTTGTGGGGAAAGATCAATGTATAAGCCACATTTAACTTTGCCCTAGGGAGCCAATATTCCCTCCATCTGACAACAATCAATGTCTGTACCTCACTTGCTCCTCCTCATTGTGCCTTTCTACAGTTTTTCCACATCAAATTTGCAGGTCATCAGGGTGCACATCTGCCAGATGACAAAGTGGTCTTCCTGCAGCTACCTTGTTTTTCTGCTCAGTTCATCTAATAAACTGCTGGTAATCCTCCTGTATGGAAGCTTCTGTACTGTCCACTCATCATCTGCTTGTGCACATCTTTCAGCAATCTGTGCGTTTGTGTCAGTTGTGTTACTGGCATCCTGCCTGACTGCCTGAACCAAATGTGCTGCAAATATCTCCTCTGGATGTGGTATATGATGACGTTCAACTGTACCAAGCAGTTCCTTACCCTCAGCTGTTTGAGACTAATGGCACAACACTTACAGTAAGTGTTCATCTTGTTCACACATGCCCAGTAAGAGTTTCCATTTGGTGCTCCCTGTAGTAACTATCTCCTTCTGTTAAGAGAATGGACTTCCCTTTCTGTATGGCAACTATTTTACAAACATTTTCAGGAAAGCCAGGTCTAATATTGGTTGTTGAACACTTCCTCTTTCCTCACCTGATAACATTGTGATGTTATATCTCATCCTTGGGTCCTTCCCTTCTTGCAGTGTGTGACATGTGGGTGGGAAAAGCAGTACATGGAACAACACCTTTACTACAGCTGAGGGCATGCATTCATGAACAGAATAACTACTCAGCAGTGCTTAAAAAGAAATTCTGCTGTTCCCACCCCTTCTTACATTTTCAAACATTCAGTTTTGTGGTTCTGCATCTCTGGGTAAGTAAAACACAGCAATTCTTAGTAAAACCAAATATTTATATACAATATTTCAGTAAATATAATGAATAAAATTTACAGATACTTTGTAGTTATGGATGCTGTACAGCTGAAGGGTGTTTGGAGTGAGATTGATATTCTAGATGAGGAAGGAATCCAGTTGCTTATTCCTAGACATGGAGAAAACATATGAAAAGGTCCCAAGAAAGGTGATTTGAGCAGTTACGTGATGATTCAAAGTTCTGGAAACATCAGTTGAATTAATGCAACCAATGTACAAGGACTTGATACACAGATGAACAGCATTCCTTCTCAGAGAGGGGTTTCAGTAGGAGTGCTTGTGTATCAGGCTTCAGCTTTGAGCTCACTGCTGTTCATACTGGTGGTGAACTACATCAACACACAGGTCAGAGGGGACAGATCAACATAGTTGCTGTATGCAGATATGTGACATTAGAAGCAGGCTGTGAAAACAAACTTCTGCAAACAACAGGGAAAGGAATGCAAAACTGAAAGCACGTGGAATGAAACTGAGTACAGGCAAGACAATTGCCATGACAGCAGATGGGAAAATCAGAAGAAGCTGAAATATGAAATAGAAGGAAAAGTACTAGAACAAATTAACAGCTCAAGTATCCTAGAGATGTATTTAAGGAGAAAAAGAGTCTGAATTATGTTGTCAAAGTTGGAATCAGATTGTGAAATAGTTCATCAATCACAAATGTGTAAATATAACACATTAGAATTGTTTTAGTGATTGATTTATTATTTATTGGCACTTGTTTACTGGGAAAGTCCAACTAGGTAATGGTACTTGTTTTCAGTGGAAGCCTATGGAGAAAATTTAAAGATAATATTAAGAGAATCACAGAGATAAATAAGTAACATGTAACATGTAATCTGGTTCAAGGCTCAGGAGAGCACCCCAGCACTGCCAGGTTACAATTCGTATCATACCTTCCGGCCTCAGTTACCGGATTGCAGTACAAAGGGCGGAGGTGTATCCGTATTCATCAAGGATACCCATATCTCCAGGTTAGTAGCGCAGCATGATGCCCCAGAGATCATCCATACGCAACTATCAGCAGGCAAAACCACATTTCAAGTCGTAGCCGGTTATAGATCGCCCACCATGTCCCAAGATGCTCACTCTGCATTCCTTGAGACATTAGAAAATATAAAGGTCCTACCCAACACCATTTATACAAATATTTCTAAAAGTAACCTCAGCAAACTAGCAGTATCCTATAATAATATTGCTCGATTTGCTATTGCCTCCCCTTTCAGGACTCATCACTGCCTTAACCTAAAACAACTTGGCTGGCTTGAGTTTCTACACCATTTACAATATCTCCAGCTTGCTATAGCCCATAAGATCCTCACCCAACCCACATATACACCAATACTCTCAAGCCTTTTCATCCCCTACAACAATCCTAAAAATCTACGGTCATCCAACAAACTTCTTATTAACACCTGCAGATCTTATAACTTAGCAGGTGATACCCTGTTCTCTAACACTGTTGGAAAGTTATGGAATTCACTTCCTACTGACCTCACTTCTCTGTCATCTCTTACACTATTTAAAAAGAAACTAAAATTATATCTCAACATACACTGGTTATGTTCCTGCACTAACCCTGGCTAACGCCCTACATCTCAACAACATTGTAAACTTACTGTCTTGCATTTTTACAGTATCCCTTACTGCCCTTGCTAAGCTCATTCGAAGTATTGTAGTTTAATATTATTTTTAATGAATGCTCTCTATTGCTACTATGTGGGGGGGGGGGATTTAATTTTTGCTTACTTCTTAAACTCCTACCACTTTCTAATTTAGTATTTTGCATGTATCTTTACTGTTACTCCTTTCTATATCTTATACTATAGTTTTATATTTTATATTTTGTATTTTGCATTTTTGTATTTTTTTCTATTCCATATGTCTTTGGAGCTTTTCTCCCCGGGCCTCTACTGAAAATGGACGTGTATCCAGCTAGACTAGCCCGGCCAACAAATGTAAAATAAATAAATAAATAAATAATCTTGGGTGATTTCAACTACCCTGGTATAGACTGGGCGAACTACCAATGTTCCAACTCCTATGCTCAGCGATTCATAGAATTTATAAATTCAAATGCCCTTGAACAACTAGTATGTTCCCCCACTAGAGGGGACAACATATTGGATTTAATCATCACAAATATGGGCTCCCACTGTACCACACCCGTTATCACTCCCTCCTTGGTCAGATCCGACCACAAACTGATAACCCTGGACATCCTCACCCCTCCACCTCCCCCAGTCAAAAAAAACATAGTAAAAAAACTTTCCAAAGCAAACTTCAAACTACTTGCGTCAGAAGTGGAAAGCTTCACTTTTCCATTGCAGAAGGATAATGATATCCAGGATGCGGAATCCTACACCAAGGCACTTTATATACATCTTCAGGATTGCATGGACCGTGCTATCCCAAATAAAACCAAGACTCCTTCCTCAAGCAAGAAGAAACCAGTCTGGTGGACCCCGGCCATAAACAAACTTTACAATAAAAGGAGGACACTTGTACAAAAAAAGGCCAAATCTCAAGTAGAAAAATCATCCCTGATCAACATTAGTAGAAACTGAGGGCCCTCATCAAGTCAACTAAAGCTAATTTTGAAAAGAAAGTTGCCAAGAATGCCAAGGATAACCATAAGGCCTTCTATGGCTACGTCAAAAACCTAAATTGCAACGCTCAGGTCTGTTCTGAGCTAGTACAAAATGGAACAAAATACACTAACCCTTCTGACATTGCCAACATCTTGGCTGACAGGTTCAGTGCAAATCCCCCCCCACCACCACCTACAGGGCCTATTACCATTCCAGGGGATTGTGTAAGTCCAATTATTACTGATACGTTGGTTAACAAGGCTCTATCTAAAGCTAAAAACACTGCCTCCATGGGACCAGATGGTGTCCCAGGCTGTGTCATATGCGAGCTCCAAAAGGAATTAAGCCCGCATCTTAATACCCTGTTCAGTCTCAGCCTCTCCACAGGATATGTGCCCAGAGAATGGTGCACGGCAACGGTGGTCCCGCTACACAAGGGTGGGGCCACAACTGACCCTGGGAACTACCGACCAATAAGCCTGACCAGTCTGATCTGTAAGGCTATGCAGCAAATCATTATGGAACTCATAAATGGAGAGATTGGGAACCTCCAGTCACTGGACCCCACACAGTTCGGCTTCATCAAGGGCAGATCATGCCTCCTGAACCTGGTGGATTTCTTTGAGACAGTTACTTAGGCTATAGATAAGGGAAAGGAGGTACACATGGCTTACCTTGACCTTGCTAAAGCATTTGACACCATTCCCTATTCGGGTATTATTGATAAGCTCACCAGCCTGGGCATAAACCCTTACATCACAAGATGGATCACAAACTGGCTCTCAGACAGATCCCATAAAGTAAGAGTAGTGGGATCTATGTCTGAATCCAGACCAGTAACGAGTGGTGTGCCTCAGGGCTCTGTCCTGGGGCCCCTCCTGTTTGGCATATACTTCTCAGAAGTACAGGCAAGCACGGAAGGGCTGTGGCTGACTAAGTCTGTGGACGACTGCAAACTGGGTGCTATAATAGAGTCTCCGGCCGACATGGAGATCCTCCAGAAGGGCCTAAATGAGACTGATGCATGGTGTCAAAGCCATGGTCTCAAGCTAAATGCAAAAAAATGCGTAGTAATCCCCTTTGGAAAAGTACCAACAAACTACAACATAGGAGGTAATCCCCTGAAATCTGAAGAAGAAATAAGGGATCTAGGGACCCAAGTAGATAGCCAGCTTTCCTTTGATAACCATGTTGCCAAAGTGGTTAGAAAATCCTTCTATGTGACCCATCTGATCATGAAATGGTTTGCATCAAGATCTAAGGATGTATTGGTGCCCCTCTACTCTTCCTTCATCAGACCCATTATTGAGTACAATGCACCAATTGGAATGTACCTGGCTAGACATCTCCAGCAGCTGGAGAGACCACAGACGTACCTAACCAGGAGAATTACTGGCCTCAAACAGTTGCCCTATGCAGCACGATTGAAAAAGCTAAGACTGTTCTCTGTTGCATACCGCTTTTTCAGAGGCGATCTCTGTCTAACGTACAGAGCCATGTCCAACCCAGAATTGTTGAACATGCTCCATCTTAGCAAAACCAAATCTACTTGAGCTACACGCTCTAGGGATATAAACCACAACACAACAATGAATAGAACATGCTGGAGGGATAGATTCCATTCGCAAATACTTCCCTTGCTATGGAACAAGGTCCCGATCTACATAAGACAGAGCCCCTCACTATCACTCTTCAAGAGGAACCTTGATGAGTGGATGGGTAACAGAAAGTTCACACCGGGGATCACACCAACAGCACTACTAGATAGGGGCCAAGGGTACTAGCTGCTAGTACAAGGGTCTAGGGAACTACTAAAGGGTCGGTGAATACCGCACAACGTGGCTGGGCTAATATATGCCTTTGGGCAGATAGCTCAGTACCAACCTATGAACCTATAAATAAATCATGTAAAACAAATTCTACAGTTGTTGTAAGATGTTAAAAATAATGATTCCCTGACAAAGACATGCAAAGGTAATAACAGTTTCTATAGGAAACAAAATAAAGAGAAGGATTAGCTGGCAAAGGCATTATAACATAAAGTAGCATGACACATATTTGTTATCTTGAATAAGATGACTTAAGATGCGGTAAAAGGAAGGAGAGAACAAATGCAGGTGAATTAGCCTTGGAGAAAACAGAAGATTATGGTATGTGCACAGGATGTTATAAACGATTTAACTGGAAAAATTGATAGACAACTGCAGATAAGGAAGTAATAAGGAAATAACAGATTAAATTAAAAAAACTCAGCCGTGGGTGATGTGAGTGGAGACTAATAAATATATATATTATGAGTAATTGGTACTCCAATGAAGGTGAGTAGTATAAAATGGGTACGTTTTTGTAGCATGTATGAAAAGAAATGCAAGGATGTCTCTTACATCATGTTATGTTGAGGGCTTAAAGTTTTTGTTTATGGAGTTAGTAAGCTGGTGAAGCTGGAATAGAGTATAGAATGTATTTAACCAAGTATAAGGTAAGAACAAAGCCAGACTTCAGCTAGAAATTCTCTTAGTGTAGATTTAAATGCCAGAGGTTAGATATGAGATCGATGGTGGTCTGTTGAGACAGTAGCTGTAGATTGTGATGCTTAGTACCGGGCATTTTGAAGATTTATATTTCACGTCATGAGTCACATGTATCTGAGAATGTGTGGGTTGGTAGGGTAATTCAAAGCAATGTAACTGGTGTAGGGTAGACAAGTCGTGATTTCTACAGTTCTTTTTAGTAGCAAATGTTGCAGTTTTATTGTAACATTACTCTAGTTTAGTACTTAGGGTAGCCTGAAGATTAGTGAAGATTGGTGCCCATATAAAAGTGATGGTAAGAGGTAGGTAGTAGCCAGGACTGATCCTGTAGTGTTACTAAGAAAGTTTCCTTTTGCTTGGTATAACATAACTAGTTTCTAGTGGGCTCTTTTAATTGTGTGGTGAATGTGTAGATCAAATTTAATCTTCTACTGACATCCCTAATGATTTAGTGTATGGATCTGCCTCTAGTACTGTATTATCGAAGGAGGTCGTTTTAAATTTGGCTTTGTCTTGTGTGTGGGATTTAGGGAATAGAAAGAGTAATGTAGATGCTTTGATGTTTAACAATAGTTGTACACTGTGTAGCCAATTTCTGAAAGAAGTAAAAGCTTCCTGTGATATTTGTTGAAGATGGCTTTGGCTGTCTGCAGAGCAAATAAAGATTGAATCATCTGTGTATTGAATTAAGGAGGCTTGCTATGAGAAAGTATACAAACTGTTATTGAAAACATTAAAGAGGAGAGGAACAAAAACAGAGCCTTCGCTTAACCCGTCAGCAATTATCAAGAATGGGGAGAAAGATAGAGAGAGAGAGAGAGAGAGAGAGAGAGAGAGAGAAATTATGACATTTTATAGGCTGATGTCTTTTGGATAAGTATCCAAGATGACTGGAGAATAAGCTTACTCGTGCCAGTGTACAAGAACAAAGGGGATATACACAACTGTGGGCAGTATAGAGGCATTAAACTCCTATCACATTGCATGAAAGTTCTGGAGAGGGTGACTAATAAACGGATATGCAAAGTATTAGAATGTAAGATGGGAAATGAGCAATTTGGATTCAGATCAGGATGCAGCACAAGTGACCCAATGTTTGCAGTGAGACAGATACTTGAGAAGAAGCTAAGAGATGAGGAGAGAGAGTCCAACTGGACAGTCCTAGACTTGGAGAAAGCATATGAGAAGGTCCCAAGAAAGCTGATCTGGGCAGTAGTGCAGTGGTTTGAAGTCCCAGAAACATTGGTAGAATTAGTTCAGGCTATGTACAAGGACCCAATGACTCAAGTACAAGCAGTGTTCGGACTCACAGAGGGGTTCGGAGTGGGAGTTGGTGTACTCCAGGGTTCAGCTCTCAGCCCACTGCTGTTCATACTGGTGATGGACTACATTAGCAAACAGGTCGGAGGGGGCAGATCAATAAAGTTGGTGTATGCAGATGATGTGGCATTACAGACAAGAGTCTGAGCTAGAACTTCATCAAAGGATAGGAGAATGGAATGCAAATCTGAAGGCACATGGGATGAAACTAAGCACAGATAAGATGGTGGTAATACCAGCAAACTGGGGAAATCAGAAGAAGCTGAGAATAGATAGAGAAGGGAAGATAGTAGAACAGGTAAACAGCTTCAAGTATCTGGGAGGGGTGGTTGAGGAGAAGGGTAGTCTGAATGAAGAGGTCAAAGCTAGAATCAAAAGTCACAAAAGACTGAACACTGCTGGAGTCAAACACCTTCTGTTTATTAAAACACCAATAAACAGAAGGTGTTTGACTCCAGCAGTGTTCAGTCTTTTGTGACTTTTGGATTTTCGTTTTCTTTCATCTGATTGAACTTTGGTGAGGCACTTAACAATATTTGTGACTTTACAAAGCTAGAATCAGAGAGGCTGCAGCCAACTGGCATAGAGTGTCAGGTGTAGTCTATGCCAGAAAAATGCCGAAGAAAATGAAAAGTAAAATGTACAAGACAGTGGTGCAACCAGTACTACTGTATGGTACAGAAATCTGGGCAGTAAAGGCAGAACAGGTGAAGATGCTAGAGGTGATGGAAATGAAGTGCCTGAGAAGGGTGGTAGGATGCACACTGTGGACAGATGAAGAAATGAAGACATAAGAGCAGAAGCCAAAATAGCTCCAATTGCAGAAAAGATCAAAGAGAACAGATTACAGTGGTTTGGACACATCTGCAGAAAAGAAGAAGATAATCTGAGGAGGAAGATTTGAGACAGACAAGTAGAAGGTAAGAGGAAGCGAGCAAAGAGGTGGATGGATTGTGTGAAAGAAGATCTGTGACAGTCAGGCATGAGTGTTGCAGAATGCAAGAGGGTGGCACTGAATCAAGAGAGTTGGCAGCAGTTAACACAATACCCCGACCCCATGTAGACAAAATGGGAAAAAGGGGGCTGATGATGATGATGTCTTTTGGATAAATAGCTAATGAACCATTGTTGACTAGTATGGGATAGGCCTAGAGAAGGCATTTTTTGTAGAAGGTGATATGAGAGACAGTGTCAAAAGCTTTTAACAAGTTCATAGGTATATGGTAAGCTAGCTGTCTTTTTGGGAGATCTTGATCCTAGCTGATTTCTCTTGATGGGAGTCAAACCCTGTACCTCTTGTCTGTGAGGTAGACACCTTAACCATTATATCAACCCTCAACCCTAAACCTCCCCTCCAAGGGAGGAATAAAAAAGATTCAAACAAGAAAAAGTAGTACTCCACACCATCAAATGCTTTAATAAAACAACAAAGCTTTCAGTTACAAACTATCCTTCTTCAATGTCTTACATACAAACCAATAAAAACACCATTTTTAAATGTAATCTAATTACACCTCATGACACAGTCAACCTATAAATAGCATCAATTAAAATCAACAATTAGTCTTCTTAAAAAGACAATCTACATCAGACATATTAAGAAATATATATATATATATATATATATATATATATATATATATATATATATATATATATATAAAAATAACAAATATATATGATAAAAAAATACTTTTTCCTCACTCTTTGTTGCCTGTTTTTTAGAACTGGTTTTAGTGTAACCTGCTTATTAAGACCTGGATATTTATCTGCTTCTAGTCAATTAATTCATTCATATTTCCTTGTGTCTATATTATTAATCACATCACCAAGTTCATAGGTTCATAGGTTCATAGGTTTATACTAGGCTATCTGCCCTAAGGCATTTATAAGCCTAGCCCAAATTATTGTGGCTTACGCCACCCCTTATATGAAAAAATACTGTGCCCATTAGTTTGTTGTGCCTCTGTCCAGCAGTGACCCAGAGATGATTCCCGGGGTAAACCTACGATCTCCCATCCACAGGTCTAGATTTCTCTTGAACAGAGTCAGCGAGGTGCTCTGCCTCACATGGACCGGGATTTTATTCCACAGCATAGGGAGTCTCTGACTGATAAATCTATCCCTCCAGCACGTCCTATTTATATCCGTGCTAAGGTTTAAGTCGCTTGCTCTAGTGGTTTTGGTGGATTTGGATTTTTTGAGGTGGAGCATGTCCATTAATTCCGGGTTGGACATGGCCTTGTATGTCAGGCACATGTCACCTCTGAGCAGACGGTATGCGACTGAATAGAGCTGGAGTTTCTTCAATCTGGCAGCATATGACAGATTTTGGAGTCCCTTTATCCTTTTGGTGAGGAACTTTTGGGGTCTCTCCAATTGCTGCAGATGTCGGGTGAGATACATCCCAAATGGGGCATTGTACTCGATCATTGGTCTGATAAGTGAAGAGTACAGGGGAACAATGACCTCACTAGATCTGGATGTGAATCCCTTCATGATCAGGTGGGCAATGTAGAAGGTCTTTCTAACCACTTTAGCAATGTGAGTGTCGAAAGAAAGGCCACTGTCAACCTGGGTGCCCAGGTCCCTGATAACCTCTTCTGTGCTTAGTGGATTGCCACCTATATGGTAGCTTGGGGTTACCTTGTTTTTCCCGAAGGGTATGACTATACATTTTTGGCGTTTAACTTCAGGCCATGGCTCTGGCACCAGCTATCTGTTTCCGTGAGTCCCTTCTGAAGGATATCAGTGTCCGATGCACTTTCCACTATTGGGCCCAGTTTGCTGTCATCTGCAAACTTTGTCAGCCAAAGTCCTCCCATGTTGGCCTGTACTTCTGAGAAGTAGATGCCAAGCAATAGGGGGTCAAGGACCGAGCCCTGTGGGACACCACTTGTGACCGGCTTGGAGTCTGACACAGCGCCAGCAACTCTAACCCTGTGGGTTCTGTCCTTAAGCCAGTTTGCAACCCATCTTGTGACATATGGGTTTACATTTAAGCTGGTAAGTTTTTCTACAATACCCGAGTGGGGTATTGTGTCGAAAGCCTTTGCAAGGTCAAGGTAGGCTGTATGGACTGCCTTTCCCTCATCAATGGCCTTGGTGACTATTTCGAAGAAGTCGACCAAGTTCAAAAGGCATGATCTTCCCTTGACAAAGCCAAACTGGGTCGGGTCCAATGTCTGCAAGTCCCCTATATCTTTGTTTATGAGCTCCATTATGATCCTCTCCATAGCTTTGCAGACTAGACTTGTTAAGCTTATGGGGCGGTAATTACCAGGGTCCGTGAGCGCCACCTTTGTGGAGTGGGACCACAGTTGCCGTCACGCCACTCCTTGGGCACGTATCCTGTGGTAAGGCTGAGATTAAACAGCTGCCTTATGTGCGGGTTTAATTCCTCATTTAGCTCGTGTAGCACACAGCCGGGGACACCATCCGGTCCCATTGATGCTGTGTTTTTAGCTTTAGAGAGAGCAGCTTTCACCTGCGCATTTGAGATGTCCGGGAGGCTACACTCGGCTGGGATAGTTATCTCTCCTTTAGGGGGGGAGGGGGGGGTGAAGTTTGCACTGAACCTGTCTGCCAGTATGTTGGCAATGTCTGTGGGTTCAGTGATTTTTGTATCATTTTGGACTAATTCTGAGCATATCTGTGAGTTTCCACCCAGGTTCCTAACATAGCTGAAAAAGGCCTTATGATTGTCCTTTGAATCCATGGCAATTTTTCTCTCAAAATTGGCCTTAGTTGATTTTATGAGTGCTCGTATTTTTTACTAATAATGATCAGGGGTGACTTCCTTTTATGGATTTTGTTCTATCATGTAATAGCTTTCTCCTCTTATTGTAAAGTTTGTTAATGGCTGGGGTCCACCAGACTGGACGTTTGCCCTTTGTGGAAAGAGTCTTGGTTTTATTTGGGATTGCCTGATCCATGCAGTCCTGGAGGTGTTCATAGAAGGCATTTGTAAGGGCTTCCGCAGCTTGGGTTGTGGTTTCCTCTGACTCAGGGGCCTTGAAGGATACCACACCAGTCTTGAGTAGTGTGAAGTTTGCTTTAGAGAAGTTCTTCACTATGGTCTTTTGTTTGGGGTGGGGCGGGATATAGATTTCCAGTGAGATTAGTTTATGAACAGACCTCACCAATGAGGGATATACTTACGGTGTGGAGCATTTTGTCCCCATGTTTGTGACAATGAGATCTAGTATATTTTCTCCTCTCGTGGGAACAGTGACTAGCTGTTCCATGGCATTTGAATTTATGAACTCCAGGAACCGTTGGGCTAGAAAGTTAGGGCTTGAGTAATGTTCCCAGTCTATATTCGGGTAGTTGAAGTCACCCAATATGATGGTGTTTGGAGATACATTTATACCCTCCAGTGTCTTCAGGAAGGCTGTGTGGGGTTCCTGAGTTTGAGAGGGTGGCCTGTAGCATGCTACAATTTGTAGAGCAGTTTTGCCTATTGTTAGTTGCACCTGGATGGTTTCCGAGGCTTCATGCGTTGCCACCAACCTGGAGGTGTGAGTATCCTTTATGAATATGGATACACCCTCCTTTTGTGGAGTGGTCCGGGTTTTGGGGCGGACGCATGATATGAGGTAAAACCTAATAGTGCCGGGGTGCTCTCAGGAGCCTTGAACCAGGTTTCAGTTACAGCACAGACATCGATGTTCTCCATACTGAGAAGGGCCTCGAGTGCGTGCATTTTGAGATTTAGACTTCTGGCATTGAGCAGCATTACCCTCAATTTCTTCCCATTTTTGTTTTCTAGGGTGGTAGGTTTAGAATTTGAGCCTTGCCTAAAAAAGGCACTATGGGGGTGGCAAGAGCCTTAGCCAATATCCGGAATCCCAGGGGTGACAGGTGCAAGCCGTCCCTTGCGAAGCAGCGTGGCTTGTCAAGCATGTCATCCCAGGCAGACAGACACTGGATCCCCTTTGAATGACACCAGACATTAAGCCAATTGTTAAAGCTGATCATCTTGACTCTATATTGTGGCATCATTCTTGGTGAAGGAAGGATACTGCTCAGGGTTAGGGTCATACCTGCCTGGGCTACATAATCAGAGAGCTCCTCTATGTCTCTTTTCATGCAGTCCAGGGAGGTACGTCTCAGGTCGTTCACACCAGCATGGTGTCTTGCATTTGGATATATAACATGTGTAGCTCTAAAGCTAAACTGGTGTGTATCATCATTTTCTTCAATATGCTGGGCTAGAGAGTTAGTTAATATCATCCTGCGTATCTCGGACCTGTGTTCTATTAGAGTTAGTTAATATATTCCTGCGTATCTCGGACCTGTGTTCTATTAGAGTTAGTTAATATCGTCCTGCGTATCTCAGACCTGTGTTCTATTAGAGTTAGTTAATATCGTCCTGCGTATCTCGGACAGTGTTCTATTAGAGTTAGTTAATATCATCCTGCGTATCTCAGACCTGTGTTCTATTAGAGTTAGTTAATATCATCCTGCGTATCTCGGACCTGTGTTCTATTAGAGTTAGTTAATATCTTCCTGCGTATCTCGGACCTGTGTTCTATTAGAGTTAGTTAATATCATCCTGCGTATCTCGGACCTGTGTTCTATTAGAGTTAGTTAATATCATCCTGCGTATCTCAGACCTGTGTTCTATTAGAGTTAGTTAATATCGTCCTGCATATCTCAGACCTGTGTTCTATTTGAGTTAGTTAATATCGTCCTACGTATCTCGGACCTGTGTTCTATTAGAGTTAGTTAATATCGTCCTGCGTATCTCAGACCTGTGTTCTATTAGAGTTAGTTAATATCGTCCTGCGTATCTCGGACCTGTGTTCTATTAGAGTTAGTTAATATCTTCCTGTGTATCTCGGACCTGTGTTCTATTAGAGTTAGTTAATATCGTCCTGCGTATCTCGGACCTGTGTTCTATTAGAATTAGTTAATATCATCCTGCGTATCTCGGACCTGTGTTCTATTAGAGTTAGTTAATATCTTTCTGCGTATCTCGGACCTGTGTTCTATTAGAGTTAGTTAATATCTTTCTGCGTATCTCGGACCTGTGTTCTATTAGAGTTAGTTAATATCATCCTGCGTATCTCAGACCTGTGTTCTATTAGAGTTAGTTAATATCGTCCTGCGTATCTCGGACCTGTGTTCTATTAGAGTTAGTTAATATCTTCCTGCGTATCTCGGACCTGTGTTCTATTAGAGTTAGTTAATATCATCCTGCGTATCTCGGACCTGTGTTCTATTAGAGTTAGTTAATATCTTCCTGCGTATCTCGGACCTGTGTTCTATTAGAGTTAGTTAATATCATCCTGCGTATCTCGGACCTGTGTTCTATTAGAGTTAGTTAATATCATCCTGAGTATCTCAGACCTGTGTTCTATTAGAGTTAGTTAATATCGTCCTGCGTATCTCAGACCTGTGTTCTATTAGAGTTAGTTAATATCGTCCTGCGTATCTTGGACCTGTGTTCTATTAGAGTTAGTTAATATCGTCCTGCGTATCTCAGACCTGTGTTCTATTAGAGTTACTTAATATAGTCCTGCGTATCTCGGACCTGTGTTCTATTAGAGTTAGTTAATATCATCCTGCGTATCTCGGACCTGTGTTCTATTAGAGTTAGTTAATATCTTTCTGCGTATCTCGGACCTGTGTTCTATTAGAGTTAGTTAATATCTTTCTGCATATCTCAGACCTGTGTTCTATTAGAATTAGCTAATACCTTCCTGCGTATCTCAGACCTGTGTTCTATTAGAGTTAGTTAATATCTTTCTGTGTATCTCAGACCTGTGTTCTATTAGAGTTAGTTAATATCATCCTGCGTATCTCAGACCTGTGTTCTATTAGAGTTAGTTAATATCGTCCTGCGTATCTCGGACCTGTGTTCTGTTAGAGTTAGTTAATATCATCCTGCATATCTCAGACCTGTGTTCTATTAGAGTTAGTTAATATCATCCTGCGTATCTCGGACCTGTGTTCTATTAGAGTTAGTTAATATCTTCCTGGGTATCTCAGACCTGTGTTCTATTAGAGTTAGTTAATATCGTCCTGCGTATCTCGGACCTGTGTTCTATTAGAATTAGCTAATACCTTCCTGCGTATCTCAGACCTGTGTTCTATTAGAGTTAGTTAATATCTTTCTGCATATCTCAGACCTGTGTTCTATTAGAATTAGCTAATACCTTCCTGCGTATCTCAGACCTGTGTTCTATTAGAGTTAGTTAATATCATCCAGCGTATCTCGGACCTGTGTTCTATTAGAGTTAGTTAATATCTTCCTGCATATCTCAGACCTGTGTTCTATTAGAGTTAGTTAATATCTTCCTGCGTATCTCAGACCTGTGTTCTATTAGCGTTAGTTAATATCTTTCTACGTATCTCAGACCTGTGTTCTATTAGAATTAGCTAATACCTTCCTGCGTATCTCAGACCTGTGTTCTATTAGAGTTAGTTAATATCATCCTGCGTATCTCGGACCTGTGTTCTATTAGAGTTAGTTAATATCTTCCTGCGTATCTCAGACCTGTGTTCTATTAGAGTTAGTTAATATCTTTCTGCGTATCTCAGACCTGTGTTCTATTAGAATTAGCTAATACCTTCCTGCGTATCTCAGACCTGTGTTCTATTAGAGTTAGTTAATATCTTCCTGCGTATCTCAGACCTGTGTTCTATTAGAATTAGTTAATATCTTTCTGCATATCTCAGACCTGTGTTCTGTTATCCTGTCTTTTACCCTTCTCAATGATTTTCCAACATAAAAACTTAAGCATTTTTTACATGTGACAAGATAAATAATGGATGCTGTATTGCATGTTGCAGTACAATGGAAGGTATATTTCCTACCACTAACAGTGTGTATAAACTCCATTGATTGATTTATACTAGAGCAACATAAACAATTGTGACAGGGAAAAGTTTCCTTTTGATTGAACACAGGAACAGATTTATTATTTAAGGAAAAATCCTTATAGCATAAAAGCTTCTTTAGGTTATCGCAGTTACGATAGGTGAATCACGGTTTCTCTGGAAGCCACTTCTCATGGCCAGGTATGGCCTTTAGAATATCCCAGCTATTTCTGATAACATACTCTGTTGTTTCACTGGCCCTACTTAAGGTCATTAAATATCTTAAAGGTTGTGGACGAACTAAGTTCACATCACCAGAACTAACATACTCCTGAGCAGAAAAGTAAGGTTTAGCCCTTGAGTTGTAATTAGATTATATTTAAAAATGCTGTTTTTATGGGTTTGTATGTAAGACACTGAAGAAGGATAGTTTGTATCTGAAAGCTTTGTCATTTTATTAAAGCATTTGACGGTGTGAAGTACTACTTTTTCTTGATTGAAGCTGATTTTGGTTTGTACTTCTCCACTTCACTACTAGTTCACCTTCTTTTTGAGGAATAAAGAAGAAACAAGTTTGCCACTGTCCCTGAGTAGGATGCTTGAGTTTGTGAAGGTTAGTAGGGCAGAGGTTGTACTGTGATCAGTGTGAAACCCATGTGTGGGAGTGAGGATTTGTTCACAGATGAGGTAGTGGAGTACATGCATGTGAGCAAATTTTCCAGAATTTTAGACACGGGAGACAATATTACTATAACGCCTGATAAATCAGTTGAGCTACCTGCTTTGTAGTGTGGAATAATGGATGATTTTTTCCAAAGGGGTAGAACTAGAATTCTTATTGAGCTGTTTAGAGGAAAAGTGATAGGGTAGGCTGTAGCATCAGATGCAACTTTAAGCTATTCTTCTGGGATGTTATAAGCTCATAGTAAGCTGGGTTTTAGTTTTTGCACAAGATTTGTTATAGCACAAGTTGAGATGGATGTAAGGAAACGTCAGTGAGTTAGTAGGGTAGGGACAGTGTGTGTTAGGAGTTATGGCTGGAGTCAACTTTGTAAGGTTTGTTACACTGTCAGTGAAGTATGAGCTGAACTGGGATGTTGCTGCTGTTGAAGAAGACATGGGAAAAGGGTTTGGTTACTTTTATGTCGGGGTATAATGTTTCTTATACAGAAGAACATAATTTTTTGGGTTGTTTCCATTTTGTTTTTTATCAGCATTAACTTTTTTTCTGCAAGTATTAATGTAGCTCAGAAAATCTATCTTGACTTCTTTATTCTGTTGTATCACTAGCTGGGGTAATGGCTGAAAAGGTTTATTTGATTTGTTCATCCACATGGTTAGCAAATGCATAAATAAAAATAAATGAATTAATCCATTTTAGCTCTCTGAATCTACACTCAGAACAATTATAGGTTCATAGGCAAGTACTAAGCAAGCAGTCTGTAGACCATTACCAACCTAGCCAATAACCTATATTCAAAAAGTTCCTCCTGCCTCAAGGAGGCCACACAAGATGGATCGGGAGAGAATCTGAGGCTGTCCATTCAGTTATCCAGGCCTGCTTTTATGATGACAAGGGTGTTACTCTACTTAACATGTAGTAGCAGTTTGTTCCAGAGCTGGGGGGTATGTTGGGATATGAATCTATCATGCCAACATCTCTTATGTATTTGTTGATAAAGATTTAATTCTTTTGACTTGGTATTTGAGGAAGCATTTGTTTTAAAAAGGAACAGAAGGCTACAATAAGTAGGATATTTCATGGATCAAAAGGATAGACACAGATGATTACAAATGAGTCCATAATAAACTGATCATAGGGATGAGAATGCCAGTCTGTCCTGAGAAAAAAGATTTTTTAGGTTACTGATATTTTAGAATGGAACCTATGAGGTCTTTCAGGTTAAGTTATATGTTTAGACAAATGCATACACAGATGAGTATTATATTCAGGAATCCCACATTCCCTCTCTTTGGAAAAAAATCCCACATTCCTCTACACAAAGGAGGAACTTCAACAGACATCACTAAGTTTACAGCTACAGCAATCTTATCCCCCATCTCCTGAATAAAATTGATAAACTATAGCTTGCAGGAAGAACTCCTATCCGCTACACAACACACAATACAGCTTTCAACCCTCCCATAGTACTAGCACTGCACCTTTAACCTTTATAGATACTGTCAATAAACCTAGAGATAATGGTTAACTAGTCTCTTCCTTATTTTTAGACTTGTATAAAGCCTTCAGCACAATATCCATTTGAAATGTCAGGACTTGCTACAGCAAGTCCCAAAATATGAAGATTAAATGTCCGAAAGATCAGACTTGTATATATTAAGTCTAAGATTCCATTTCTCTGAATATTACATTTTCTCTGAGGTATGGGGATCTCAGAGTCATATATACAAGTTCGGGGGGGGGGGTGTAGGGGGAGCTTGTCCCTCTTGCAAGAAGAAAGAGAAGAAATATTTTCAAGATTTGCTTCTCTCCTGTGTTTTTGGTCTTCTTTTTTCAGCTTTTTGTCACTCAGCATTTCAAGTGATGACATTTCGGTAGGAAGCCCTTCAGCACAGTTTGTCACAGGAAACATCTACATCTGATGTCCTAAATAGGTCTGTCTCAGCCCACCCTTCTATGGTTCAAAGGTTACCTGTCCAATAGGTATCAGTCAGTAAAATGTCACTTCACCCTCTCTCCATACCTCCCAATCACCTCCAGTGTACCACAAGGTTCTGTCCTTGGTCCCTTCCTCCTTAACATTCTCACCAACACCTTCTATAACATACACACAACAGCCCTCCATAACAAAATACACAGATGACTCCACACTCATATGCAAGACAAGACAGCTTCACAAAATTACTCATAAAGCCTTAACAGCCACTGAAATGTGGCTTTGTAACAAACAACTTATGGTCAAACAAAAAACAATGTGTTTATTTTTTCTCCAAATCCCTCTCTCACAAAAAAAATATTTAAAATCCTCTGTCTTAACAATATAACTACTGAAGTCACTTCTCATAGCAAATTATTGGGGATAATACTAAGTAATAATCTTACATTCTACTTGCATATACCAAATCACATAAAAACTCACCAAAAACTATAGATGCTTTACAGAGCCAAAAACTTTCTCACCAATCCTACTGAAACTATACTTGCCACTACTTACTCCTCCTTGCTACTTTATGGTGCCCCCGTCTTTACTAAGCTCCTGGTATCACAAAAAACAGAACTTGAATAATGCTGTAATAAAGTGGCTAACTTTGTAGCAAATACCCCTTTTAGAACCAACCATTGTATACCACTAAAAAGCTTTAATTGGTTAGAACTACCCCATCAAGTAACATATACACAGCTTCTTACTACCTATAAAATTATCCACCATCCACCTGCTTGTCTGACACTAAATACACTTCTACACAACTATGTTCCCACTCAGTCATTACGATCTAATAATCAAAAAAATTTTGATACCAAAACCATCCCTGATACCAATGTTCCCATTGAAACACAATTCAACTCCCACTTTGTGAACTCAGTTCTATCCCTAGTACCACAGGACAGTTCCAACCTTACTATCCCACCCTCTTCAGACAATACTAACACATGCTTTGCCCTCAATACAGTGCCCACCAGCTCTATCAAAAGTATGTTCTCCAAACTAAAAACCTCATCAACCACTGCTGACCTACTCCCTAGTTATTTCTTAAAAGTCACAACAGAGGCTATTGCAATCCCAATCTCCATTCTCATAAACAGATCTATTACTAAAAACTACATTCCCAAACTCTGTAAAATATCCCACATCACTCCCATATACAAAGGGGGGATATCCAATGAACTTAATAACTATAGAATCATCGCAATACTCTCCTCCCTGGTTAAAATCTTAGAAAAATGTATTCATACCCAGATACTAAACTATGTCCTAGACAACAATATCCTGCCCCCTACTCAACATGGTTTCAGACCCACCCATAGCACCACTACAGCCCTCCTCTGCTTCACAGACACAGTAAATGTCTTGGATCCCGGGAACTACCACCCCCATCAGTCTGATGAGTCTGATCTGCAAGGCCATGGAATGTATTATCATGGAACTTATAAACAAAGACATTGGCAACCTTCAAACACTGGAGCCCATCCAGCTTGGGTTTGTGAAGGGCCGATCTTGTCTCCTGAACCTGATTGACTTCTTCGAATCAGTCTCCAGAGCCGTGGATGAGGGTAAGGCAGTCCACACAGCCTATCTGGACCTTGCCAAGGCCTTTGACACCATCCCCCACTCTGGAATCATAGATAAACTTACTAAGCTGGGCATTAATCCCTACATCATTTGATGGGTTGCCAAATGGCTTACTGGCAGAACCCGCACTGTAAAAGTAGCTGGCTCAAAATCCAGCTCCAGACAAGTGACAAGTGGAGTACCTCTGGGTTCAGTCCTGGAACCACTCTTGTTTGGCATCTACTTCTCTGAAGTACAGGCCAATACTAAGGGACTCTGGCTAACAAAGTTCACAGATGACTGCAAACAGGGAGCCATTACTGAATCTCCAAATGATGTGGATACTCTACAAAAGGGCTTTACAGAAACAGATGCTTGGTGCCAGAGCCATGGGCACAAGCTCAATGCCAAGAAATGTATAGTTATCCCCTTTGGGAAAAAACATGTACCCATGAATTACCACATAGGTGGCAGTACACTAAACACCGAAAGTGTGATAAGAGACTTAGGGACACAGGTGGGCAGTGGTCTCACCTTCGATAACAACATCGCTACAACAGTCAGGAAATCCTTCTATGTGGCACATTTCATCACTAAGGGCTTTTCATCAAGAAAAAAGGAGGTCATTGTCACACTGTACTCATCCCTCATTAGACCCATTATAGAATACAACGTCCCATTTGGTATGTACCTCTCAAGACACCTGCAACAACTACAAAGGCTGCAGAAATACATCACTAAAAGAATCACAGGCCTAAAGATGCCCTATGCTGACTGCCTTAAAAAAAACTCCAGCTATACTCTGTCGCATATTGTCTACTCAGAGGTGATCTCTTCTTAACATACAAGGCCATGTCAAACCCAGAACTCTTGGACATGCTACACTTAAAGAAATCTCAATCCCTCAGAGCCACACACTCCAGGGATCTAAACCTTGAAATCACAATAAACAAAACATTCTGGAGGGATAGGTTTCTGACCCAGACACTAGAACTGTGGAATAGCCTGCCCATACATGTCAAGCAGAGCTCCTCTTTGGCCCTCTTCAAAAGGAACCTTGACGATTGGATGGGAGAAAGGAAATTCACCCTGGGGATCACGTCAGTCACCCTGCTAGGCAGGGGTGCAGGAAGTAAATAGTGTGGGAAGAAATAGCCAGGGAATTGTTATGGCTAGGCTTGTATAGGCCCTAAGGCTGATAGCCTAGTACCAACCTATGAACCTATAAATCAACTCAAAAATAAAGGCCTGCATGTGTCAACTCTCTTTTTGGACATGTCCAAAGCATTTAACACAGTATCCCACCAAATTCCGCTAAACAAACTAAACCAATATAAACCATCAAAGTACACAGTAACCTGGTTCCATAGCCACTTAACTGGTACCAGGCTGTGAAATAGGAAAACTCTCTCTCAGCAAATTTTAACAATTGGCTTAAGTATTGGTGTCATTCAAAGGGGATCCGATGCCTGTCAGCCTGGGATGACATGCTTGACAAGCCACAATGCTTCTCTAGGGACGGCTTGCACCTGTCACCCCTGGGCTTTCGGATATTGGCAAAGGCTCTTGCCACCACCATAGTGCCTTTTTTAGGCAAGGCTCAAAAGACAAATCCACCTCCATAGGTATCACAAGGGATAAGAAACTAAGAGTAATGCTACTCAATGCCAGAAGTCTAAACCTCAAGATGCATGCACTCGAAACTCTCCTTAGCATGGAGAACATTGATATCTGTGCAGTAACAGAAACCTGGTTCAAGGCTCCTGAGAGCACCCCAGCACTACCAGGTTATACCTCATACCATGCTTTTCGGCCCCAAAACTTGGACCGAACCACAAAAGGAGGGGGAGTATCAATATTCGTCAAAGATACCCACAACTCCAGGTTGGCGGCACAACACAAAGCATCAGAGACTATCCATGTGCAACTAACAATGGGTAAAACTACCTTCCAGTTTATAGCCTGCTACAGACCACCCTCCCAAAGCCAGGAACCCCACTCGGCCTTCCTGAGAACACTGGAAAATATTGAAGGTCTCTCCAAACACCATTATATTGGGTGACTTGAACTACCCAAACATAGACTGGGAGCATTATTCCAGCTCCAACACCCTAGCCCAAAGGTTCCCAGAATTTATAAACTCAAATGCTATGGAACAACTTGTTACCACTCCCACAAGAGGGGAAAACATACTGGACCTGATCATCACCAACATGGGGGCTCTATGCTCCAGACCAGAAGTGTATCCCTCACTGGTAAGATCAGACCATAAACTAATCTCACTGGATATTCACATCCCGACCCCACCCCCTGCCCAGAAAACCACAGTGAAAAACTTCTCTAAAGCAAATTTCACACTCCTCAAAACCGAGGTGGAATCCTTCAAAGCCCCCGGGCCTGTGGAAAATACGGCCCAGACCGTGGAATCCTTTATAAATGCATTCTATGAACACCTTCAGGAATGCATGGATCATGCAATCCCAAATATAACCAAGACCCAATCCTCCAAAGGCAGGCGTCCTGCCTGGTGGACCCCAGCCATAAACAAACTATACAATAGAAGGAGGAAGCTACTACATGATAGAGCAAAATCCCAAAAAGGGAAGGCATCTCTGATCAGTATTAGCAAAAAACTACGGGCACTCATAAAATCGTCTAAGGCCAGCTTCGAGAGAAATATTGCACAGGACACTAAGGATAATCGCAAGGCTTTCTGTAGTTATGTTAGGAACCTGGGTGGGAATTCCCAGATATGCTCAGAATTAGTCCAAAATGACAAAAAATACACCAAACCCACAGACATTGCCAACATCCTAGCTGACAGGTTCAGCGCAAACCCCCCCCCCCCTCCCCACCAAAAGAGCGAATATCTATCCCAGCAGAGTGCTGCCTCCCTGACATCTCAGATGCTCAGGTAAGAGCCGCCCTCTCCAAAGCAAAAAACACAGCATCAGTGGGACCAGATCGTGTCCCAAACTGCGTCCTACATGAACTCCAAGAAGAGCTAAACCCAAACATAAAACTACTGTTCAATCTCAGCCTTACTACAGGACATGTTCCCAAAGAGTGGCGTACAGCAACAGTGGTCCCTCTCCACAAAGGTGGTGCCTCAATGGATCCTGGAAACTATCGCCCCATAAGCCTGACTAGCTTGGTCTGCAAAGCTATGGAAAGGATCATCACGGACCTCATAAATAAAGATATTGGGGACCTACAGACACTGGATCCTACCCAGTTCGGCTTTGTCTTAAACCTGATCGATTTCTTTGAAACAGTCACAAAGGCCATTGACGAGGGGAAGGTGGTCCACACAGCCTACCTTGACCTCGCAAAAGCCTTCGATACAATACCCCACTCGGGCATTATAGATAAGCTCACCAGCTTAAATATAAACCCCTATGTCACTAGATGGGTTGCAAACTGGCTCAAGGACAGAACTCACATGGCTAGAATTTCTGGAGCCATGTCAGACTCCAAACCAGTTACAAGTGGCGTCCCACAAGGCTCAGTCCTGGGACCTCTCTTGTTCGGTATATATTTCTCAGAAGTACAGGCCAACACGGAAGGACTGTGGCTGACCAAGTTCGCTAATGACTGCAAACTAGGCGCCATAATCGACTCTCCAGCCGACACAAGCATCCTCCAAAAGGGCCTCATAGAAACAGACAACTGGTGCCAGAGCCATGGCCTCAAGCTAAATGCCAAAAAGTGTATAGTCACCCCCTTTGGCAAAAACAAAGTGCCCACAAATTACCACATAGGTAGTAATCCATTAAGTACGGAAGAAGTAATTAGGGACCTGGGGACCCAAGTTGATAGCAATCTCTCATTTGAAAACCACATGGCCAAAGTGGTTAGAAAAACATTTTATATAGCCCACCTAATCATGAAGAGATTCACATCTAGATCAGGGGAGGTCATCGTGCCTCTTTACTCATCCCTCATCAGGCCCATAATTGAGTACAATGCCCCTTTTGGGATGTACCTTACCAGACACCTACAGCAACTGGAAAGACCTCAAAAGTACCTCACCAAGAGGATCAAAGGGCTCAAACAGATGCCATATGCTGCCCAGTTAAAGAAACTCCAGCTCTACTCAGTGGCATACCGCCTACTCAGAGGCGATCTGTGCTTGACGTATAAAGCCATGTCCAACCCGGAATTAATGGACATGCTGCACCTCAGAAAATCCAAATCCCATCAAGCTACGCGCTCGAGAGACTTGAACCTCAGCACTGAAATAAATAGGACATGCTGGAGGGACAGATTCATAACCCAGAGGCTCCCTTCACTCTGGAATAAAATCCCAGTCCAGGTAAGGCAGAGTCCCTCATTGACTCTCTTCAAGAGGAATCTTGATGAGTGGATGGGAGATCATAGGTTTACCCTGGGTATCACTTCTGTGTCACTGTTAGACAGAGGCACAGTATACTAACTTCGAAAAAGGGCATAGCAAAATTCATTTAAAATGGGTGGCGAAAGCCAAACACACTCTGGCTAGGCTTATAAATGCCCTAGGGCAGATAGCCTAGTATGAACCTATGAACCTATAACTACAGGAGCCCACAGGGGTCTATCTTGGGACCCCTGCTTTTCACAATTTTCATGAACGACCTCCATACCTCCACACAGCATGCATCTATCATTCAGTACACAGATGATACTACCCTAATCTGTGCTGCACAAAATACTCCCATCCACCAGTATACAACTGAATTGGCATTCTCTGATGTAGAAAAATACCTTACCAAAGTCCATCTTATTCTTAATCCTAAGAAAACACAGCTAATGATCATGACCAGTTGTAACAAAAACTCAACAGCAGTCAATTCACCATCTGCTCTACAAACTCTACTCCAATCACACCAATGGCACAGGCTAAGCTGCTAGGAATAACCATAGACTGCCACCTATAATTTGATACTCATCTCAACTTAACTATAAAAAGTGCATGCCAAACTGGGATCACTCTACCACCTAAAACTCTTTCTCACCGACAATACACATCTGCCATTGCTTGCTCCCAACTTCTAGCCACCCTACTCTATGCATCCCCCATTCTAACTAATCTCAATAAAACTGACCTAAGCAAAATGGAAGCCTGCTACAACAGAATTGCCCGCCTTGCTGCAAACTGCCCATATAGATCCCGTCACTGTATTGCTCTGCATCAGCTCCAGTGGCTTGAACTGCCCAACCTACTAACTTATAATCAGCTCTGTCTCTGTCACTCTATCTATTACTTCCCTAATAAGTGTACTGCCCTCAAAAACCTAGTACAACAGCACTCAGCCACAAGGTCTCTTCGATCATCAAGCAAATTATTAATAAAAGTCACCAATGGTAGTAATAGCATTGGTGACTCACTATATAGTAGTACAGTGGCTAAAAAATGGAACACCCTCCCCGTTAGCATACAAAGCACATCCTCTAAAGCCTCCTTTAAAAACCTCATCAGGCAACATCTGAGGCAAAGCTGGCTGTGCTATGACTGCTCCCCAGGCTAGAGCAATCAGACAACACAAGTACCATGTCCATCTTACTTTACTAAATTCTCACTCTCACTCACATAAACTGACCCCATCAAGTTAAAGAATTACGAGTTTTAAACCAAGACATTTACTAGTTCTACCACTGCTCTAATTACAAAATGGCTGCCATGAAACTACATACTGATTTATATTACTAATGAAAGTTTTCTTTCCCTCTAATGGCCTGTCTTCATACTGCTGCAAAAATAATCATATGTACTATGTGTGTATTGTACTGTGCTAAATGTACTATGTGTGTATTGTACTGTGCTTCAAACCACAACGGGATACTATGAACTTTATTAATTATTTTTATTATTAATGTACTTTTTTTTTATTCCCCTGTATTGTGCTGTAGTCATACTACTGTAAAAATATGTCAATTGTTAATCTGGATGTACTTTGATGCTGTTTAAACACCTAAATGTATCTGTTATTGTCTTTCTGTGTGGAGCCTTTCTCCCCGGGTCTCTGCTGAAAAAGGGCACCCCCGGTTATCAAATGTAAAATAAATAAATAAATAAATATATATATCCGCAAACCTATCAAATCTGCTGGGTATTGTCTGCACTCATACCATGTTGATAAGACCTTTAACTCTTTACCTATATCTATTAGGTCAGTGCCTACTTTCCAGTTCTTTAAAACCATTCTGAAAGATTTCGTAGACAAAATCTGGCTCTGTTCTTGCTCAACCCCCATATAAAATATATCTCTAAATATGAACAAGTACCTACTCATACCTCACACCTCTTTATAGTACAAGTACCTATTCATACCTTACATCTCCTTACAGTACAAGTACCTATGTATACCTTACACCTCCTTACAAAACAAGTACCTGTTCATACCTTACACCTCCTTACAGTACACATACCTATATAAACCTTACATGTCCTTATGGTACACGTACCTATCTATACCTTAAACCTTCTTACTCCCCTTCTTCACTCATTTCCGAACTTCAGTCAATTTCTCTCTAAATATGCCATAGCCCTGTTTTTTCTCTTCTCACTTCATATTGCGGTTTCTGTTTGTATTATACTAACTTGTCTCTAACCTCTCTAAACTGGTTAAAATTTCTCTAAATATTAATTCATCATCATCATCATCATCATCATCATCATCATCATCATCATCATCATATAAATTGTGTATATGTTTAAGCAATGTTGTCAGATTACTTCTAATTTGGTATAATTTATTTAAACTATCAATGTTTTTGTATTATTTTTGAAGACTGTAAAATTATTTTTCTTAAAATGTTTTTGTAAAACTTCTGAGCTTTTCTCCCTAGGCCTACATTGGAAATGGGCATCTACCTGGTTGGATTTCCCCAGTAGTCAAATGTCAGTAAATAAATAATAGTGGGTCTGATGAGATAATAATAAAAGTGAAATAAGAATTCTTTGAATCTAAAGGTGAAGCCTTTGGAAATTAGGTGAGTAAGACAGCAGGCTACCCTTAGTACTGCAGAAACATGACGGTCAAAAGATAATGAGTCATCGACAAAACTTGCATTTTATCTGTCTTTGGCCTAGCACTCTTGTGTGGGGTCATTTACTGCACTGTTAGAACTTGCTGATACTTGTTAACCTCTGCTATCTCTGAAAAAACAAAAAAACAAAAAAAATCTTGCTTTTTTCCCACTTTTCTGAGATTTAAAAAAGTTCATTTACAGGCTTGCTGTTCTTGAAATGTTTGTAAGTTTCTGTGAGGCCATTTTTTGCTTGGGCTAAAGGAAAGTCTCTCTGTTGATCAGTGGCAGTGAAAAACATTGAGCAGCCTGTCTGCCCCCGTGGGAGTGGTTACTGACTTGAAACTGTAGTTTTATTGGCCATTCTGGGTCAATTCCAAAACTCCTTCATCTTCCTCTCTTAAAACCCTCTTTTGCACGTTTTTGCGCATTTTTGAGCATAGCGCAACAACGGGCAGCGCCGCCTAATTGGGTTTGGGCTATTCCTGGCTCCACAAAGTCTGCTCTTCACTTTTTCCCTTAGAACTGCTCTACCTCTCAATTTAAACACCATATTCTCCTTCTAAGGCCCTTCACTGGTCCAATTAAGTAATCCTACAAGTTAGCACTATTAAACCATAAGCACTACTTACTCTTATAATCTCTACGATCACCCTGTCCTCTATTGGTCCATCTTAAATTCAGTTTCCCTATTACTCTAGCATGTCCAAAGGTCAGTCAATGGTTTCCTCTCCAGTCCAGCTGGTGAATCTGGGAATTTTGAGGCAATGTTACAACTGTCTCATGTACACGGACAACCCTCTCCTCCTCCAAACAGGTTCAAATATATGTGAGAGATGCAACTATTTAGCCAAACTGGAGGCTGAGCTCTCTCATCTCAAAACTGGTGTAACCAGTCAGGAGGAGAAGGTAACCTCACACAACACAATTCCAGTATCACATAGTCCCACCACATCAGCGAACCAAACACATAAATACACAAAAACATACTCGGAGGCTCTAAATAAAAATCTACCTAAGCAACAGAGACCTCCAAAGCAGACATCCAAGCAAACGCTACCTCAAAACAAAACACACACAACACATAACCCACAAAGTCAGTGTGCCAAGCAGCCACAGCCCTTAAGGCTGAATAACACACCTGATACTCTTGTTATAGGTGACTCTATTGTCAGACACACTGACGTCCCGCTCACCAGGCTGAATAAAGAGAAGGTCACAGTGAGCTGCCTGTCGGGCGCTAGGATCCGCCACATAACGCAAGCACTCAGGTCACTCCAAAGCAAATACAAATATGACTCAGTCATTGTACATGCTGGTGTGAATGACCTGAGACGCACCTCCCTGGACTACATGAAAAGGGACATAGAGGAGCTCTCTGATCATGTAGCCCAGGCTGGTATGACCCTGACCTTGAGCAGCATCTTACCCTCATCTAGAATGATGCCACAGTACAAAGACAAAATGATCAATTTTAACAATTGGCTAAAATTTTGGTGTCATTCAAAGGGGATCCAGTGTCTGTCAGCCTGGGATGACATGCTCGACAAGCCACGTTGCTTCGCCAGGGACGGCTTGCACCTGTCACCACTGGGCTTTCGGATATTGGCAAAGGCTCTTGCCACCCCCATAGTGCCTTTTTTAGGCAAGGCTCAAAAGTCAAACCCACCCCCATAGAGAGCACAAGGAACAAGAAACTAAGGGTAATGCTGCTAAACGCCAGATGTCTTAACCTCAAGATGCATGCACTCAAAGCTCTCCTCAGTATGGAGAACATCGATATCTGTGCAGTGACAGAAACCTGGTTCAAGGCTCCAGAGAGCACCCCAGCACTACCAGGCTATACCTCATATCATGCTTTTCGGCCCCAAAACCTGGACCGAACCACAAAAGGAGGGGGAGTTTCCATATTTATCAAGGATATCCACACCTCCAGGTTAGTGGCATTGCACGAAGTATCGGAGACCATCCATGTGCAACTCACAGTGGGCAAGACTGCTTTTCAGTTTATAGCATCCTACAGACCACCCTCTCAAAGTCAGGAATCCCATTCGGCTTTCCTGAAAACATTGGAGAACATGAAGATCTCTCCGAACACCATTATATTGGGCGACTTCAACTACCCAAACATTGACTGGAAGCACTACTCAAGCCCCAGCACCTTAGCCCAAAAATTCCTGGAAATTATAAACGCAAATGCTATGGAACAACTAGTCACCACTCCCACAAGAGGGGACAACATACTAGACCTGATCATTACCAACATGGGGACTCTATGCTCCACACCAGAAGTATATCCCTCATTGGTAAGATCAGACCATAAATTAATTTCACTGGATGTCCACATCCCGACCCCACCCCCAGCCCAGAAAACCACAGTGAAAAACTTCTCAAAAGCGAACTTCTCACTTCTCAAAACCGAAGTGGAATCCTTCAAGGCCACAGGGCCAGTGGAAACTACAGCCCAAACTGCAGAATCCTATATAAATGCATTCTACAGACATCTCCAGGAATGCATGGATCATGCTATCCCAAACAAAACCAAGACCCAATCATCCAAAGGCAGGCGTCCAGTCTGGTGGACCCCTGCCATAAATAAACTGTACAACAGAAGGAGGAAGCTACTACATGATAGAGCAAAATCCCTAATAGGGAAGGCATCTCTGATCAGTACTAGCAAAAATTACAATCCCTCATAAAATCCTCCAAGGCCAGCTTCGAGAGAAAAATTGCACAGGACACCAAAGACAATCATAAGGCTTTTTTCAGTTATGTTAGAAACTTGGGATGCAACTCCCAGACTTGTTCTGAGTTGATTCTAAACGACAAAAAATACACTGAACCCACAGACATCGCCAATATCCTGGCAGACAGGTTCAGTGCGAACTTCTCCACCCCCTCCCCCCCAAAAGAGCAAATATCTATCCCGGCAGAGGGCTGCCTCCCAAACATCTCAGATGCTCAGGTGAAGGCTGCCCTCTCCAAAGCAAAAAACACTGCTTCCATGGGACCAGATGGCGTCCCAGGTTGCGTCCTACATGAACTACAAGAGGAACTAATCCCTCAAATAAAACAGCTATACAATCTCAGCCTCACTACAGGATATGTGCCCACAGAATGGCGTACAGCAACAGTGGTCCCACTCCACAAAGGTGGAGCATCTACGGACCCTGGAAACTATCGCCCCATAAGCCTGACTAGCTTAGTTGCAAGGCTATGGAGAGGATCATCATGGAGCTCATAAACAAAGACATTGGGGACCTACAGACACTAGATCCTACCCAGTTCGGCTTTGTCAAGGGCAGATCCTGCCTTTTGAACCTGGTTGACTTCTTTGAAACAGTCACCAAAGCCATAGATGAAGGAAAGGTAGTCCACACATCCTATCTGGACCTTGCAAAGGCATTTGACACAATACCCCACTCAAGCATCATAGATAAGCTATCCAGCTTAAATATAAACCCCTATGTCACAAGATGGGTTGCAAACTGGCTCAAAGACAGAACCCACAGAGTGAGAGTTGCTGGAGCCATGTCAGACTCAAAACCGGTCACAAGTGGTGTCCCACAGGGTTCTGTCCTGAGACCACTC
This sequence comes from Protopterus annectens, assembly GCF_019279795.1. NCBI lineage: Eukaryota > Metazoa > Chordata > Ceratodontiformes > Protopteridae > Protopterus > Protopterus annectens. The sequence continues at coordinate 988,608,290 of NC_056726.1, read as the reverse complement.
TTGCTCGGTATATACTTTTCCGAGGTACAGGCAAACGTGGGAGGACTATGGCTCACCAAGTTCGCAGACGACTGCAAACTGGGTGCCATAATCAACTCTCCAGCTGACACAAACATCCTTCAAAAAGGTCTCACAGAGACAGATAACTGGTGCCAGCGCCATGGTTTAAAGCTAAATGCCAAAAAATGTATAGTCATACCCTTTGGCAAAAACAATGTGCCCACAAATTACCACATAGGCGGAAACCCATTAAGTACAGAGAAAGTTATTAGAGACCTGGGGACCCAAGTTGATAGCAATCTCTCCTTTGAAAACCACATTGCCAAAGTGGTTAGAAAGACCTTCTACATAGCCCACCTCATCACGAAGGGTTTCACATCTAGATCAAGAGAGGTAATCGTGCCCTTTATTCATCCCTCATCAGGCCCATCATAGAATACAATTCCCCTTTGGGATGTACCTTACCTGACACCTGCAGCAATTAGAAAGACCCCAAAAGTATCTCACCAAGAGGATCAAGGGTCTCAAACAGATGCCATATACTGCTCGGTTAAAAAAACTCCAGCTCTACTCAGTTGCATACCGCCTACTTCGAGGCGATCTATGCCTGACATACAAAGCTATGTCAAATCCAGAATTAATGGACATGCTCCACCTCAGTAAATCTAAATCCCTTAGAGCCACACGCTTGAGGGACTTGAACCTCAGCACAGAAATAAATAGAACTTGCTGGAGGGACAGGTTCATAACCCAGAGGCTCCCTTCGCTCTGGAATAGAATTCCAGTTCATGTGAGGCAGAGCACCTCACTGAATCTCTTCAAGAAAAATCTCGATAAGTGGATGGGGGATCGTAGGTTTGTCCCAGGGATTACTCCTGTGTCACTATTATACAGAGGCACAGTAAACTAAACCTTAAAAAAGGGCACAGTATACTCAAATCAAGGGGTGGCGTAAGCCATACTGAATCGGGCTAGGCTTATAATTGCCCCAGGGCAGATAGCCTAGTATGAACCTATGAACCTATGAACCTATGACAAAAATGCCTAGATCGCTTACAACAGGATCGGATTAGAGGGGCATGTCATCTATACAGTATGAGAAAATGCTTTGCTTATCAAAATGAACTAAAGCATGTTTTACCACATTTAATTTGAAGCCATTGTCAACTGAAACTACTGATAGCATAGTAGGAAACTTACTACAATACATTATTTTTTTCTTCTAGAAAAATAAATGTGCATAAACAATGTCATATTAAAAAGAATTATAAAGCAATGGGTCACTCCTTGCTGAGTGAGATGGTCTCTACCAAGTTTTTATTTCTTAATAACTTCACAAGAATGCAAAGACACAATCCATGCATGATGTTAAAAGGAAGGTATGAAAACATCCATTTATTTTCCAGTGACTGACTTAATCTAGGATTGGATCACAGGAAAGTCAGATTATACCCCAGCACTCAACAGACACAAGGCAGAGAAAGTAATTCTGAACAACGTGCCAACCCATCAGAGGGCAGATACCAACTAGCAGTCTGAAGGATTACTAATTCAACTGCAACATGTTTTTGGGATTTAGCAGAAAAGGGATAATCCAGTGAAACCCTGCACAGAGACAAGAAAGACAATCAGCCTGCACACCAAATGCAGTCAGTGCAATTGCACTACGTCTCACAGCAAGATGTTCTCCGGTTCAATTCTTGGCCAGGGTGCTTTCTGTGTGGAGTCTGCATGTCCTCCTTGCATTCGTGTGGGTTTCTTGTGGGTGCTCCGGTTTCCTCCCACATTACAAAGACATACATTTGGAATGTTTTTCCCTGGATCTCCACTGAAAATTGGGTTAGTTCTAAGTTGGACTTTCCTGGTAAACAAATGCTAAATAAATAAATCAAATATTGAATAGGGAACCAAACACCGTGTAGGAAGAGTGTGATCCACACTCTTCCACTATGTCATGGAAGCATCTGAACATCACCTTCATAAATATACCAGAAGTTGAAGCACTAATCTGTAGAAAACTAGCAGAAAGAATGTGTCAGTAAAATAATTTATAGTGTAGAAAGGTCAGTGGAGAAAACCAGTTACCCTTGCAACTTTATAATATGCAGAGCTGGCACTAACTTTCTACATGCATACAAAAACAATGTTGTCTATTTACTACATTTACTTGGCAAGTGAGGTTACATGACACTACTTTATGCATTATTATGCATTTAGGTTTCACAGCAATATTTTGTATGTCATGTATTGCTTTTTACTTAACTAGCAAATTACACAGTCTTTATTAGCCTCTCATTGCAAATTGCTGTTATGTGATACCTTACTGAAAACATAAAAAGAAAAACACCTTTAAACTAATGGGAATTTAACTAAAGGTCACTCAGATAAATAACCACTAATTATTGTTTTATTAGTTTCTCTATTGTTGTTCAACAGCATCAAACCTTTCTCGTGAAGTTTTATTTCATCTACCATTGCTCTCAGGTTTTAGTTATGACGATTATGGAAAAAGTCTGAAGCTGGAAAAGCTGTTGTCACAGCCTACACAGCTTACACATCTCCTTGTTAACAGATAACTATTTCCAGTAATAGACACAGATGTTTTCTTTACTTTGTTTAATCTGTACTCTGTAATTATAATGATGATCCCTGGGATTTGATAAACTCTGTGAAGCCTACACACAAAGACGACATGGAGTTTACATGTGTGCATGGTGGTGCGCGATGAACATCAGCGTGCAATGCATATTCATGCTGTGCACCTCTTTTAAGTGATGTTTTGTGGCTGGCAACAGTTTTGCTGGCCAGCAACCCATATAAGCTAACAAGGATAGCACTCATGTTGAAATCAGAGCACTGACGGTCTGCAGTTTTGCATGAAATGCCACAATGATCACCAGGGCTTCAGAGGTAACTCTCAATCTTTTGTGCAAGAGACATCTTGACAAAGGCTAACATAATGGGAGAACAATGACCCAGAAATAGGGACATATTTGACATTTTGGCCCTATAGAAATGTGCTAGAATAACCAGGGGTGTGACACCCCTTCATTGACCCAATAATCAAGGAGCCTCAATCCTCACCACTGGCAACAGTGAGGGATGTACACAATGCATTTGTGACGGTGAACTGGTAATTGTACCTTTGACCTATCTGACAGATCCCAAGCAGTCAAATGGAAGAACTCATTCTCTTCCTTTTTGCCTACATCTACTGGTGTTCCTCAGGGATCCATCCTTGGACCCATGCTCTTCAACATCTTCATAAACAACCTTCACACCTTCATCCCTGACACCACAGTCATCCAATATGCAGATGACTCTACCTTGGTCTGCTCTGCCCCAAACCTTCCTGAACTCCAGACCAAAACCCAATTAGCCTTTACCACCACAGAGAACTGGATGCACCAAAACCACCTTTCTCTCAACTCCAATAAATCCAAAATACTAATTTTTCTCCCCTCCAAAGTTTCCTCTGTGGACAAAAACACTTTCAATGTTCTCAGCCAAACTAACACTGCCATTGAAGTGGTCCCCTCTGCAAAACTCCTTGGCATCACCATAGACGAACACCTCAAATTTGATCTTCCCATACAACATAACATAAAGAAAACCCACCAAAAGCTAGGTATGCTATATAGGAACAATCTCTTCCTTTCAAACTCCACTAGGCATACCCTGGCAACATCCTTCCTCCTACCTTCCCTTCTATATGGAGCCCCTCTCCTAACCAACTTGTCTGCTACCAACATCTCTAAGCTCGAAGCTTGCTATAATAAGATCTCTAAATTTGCCACCAAATCCAAAACATCAAGTCACCACTGCCACAGCCTTCGTTCTCTGAACTGGCTAGAACTCCCTAATCATCTAGACTATCTACAACTAACCACTGCTCACAAATTAATATTCTCCCCCAATAAATGCCCAGCCTTAAAGGACATCCTTCCTCCATACATCCCTAACAGATCACTGAGATCTGAAAACCAAAACCTAATCTCCATTAGTAAACCAAAATGACCAGCTGGCCAGCTTTTACTCTCCTTCTCACTAGGTAAAAAATGGAACTCTCTGCCTACTTCACTTAGGACTATATCCAACACTGAATCCTTCAAAACTCAACATTTTCTTCACCTATCCTCCAAATGGAGATGCTCCTGCTTTCACCCCACTTAAATTCCATAGCGACCCCTAACTAAGCACTCCTACTCCTACTCCACTATACTCTCATACTTATTCTAATTTCTCAAAATAACTACAACTAACAGACTTTAAGTGACTGTAGACATATAAATATTGATTAAAAAAAAAAAATCTGCCATCAAGTTCTCTGCAACTTTCAAATGTATTAACCCTACTTGTTTTTACAACATATATTGTATGTATTTTTACTTTGTAATCTTTATTTGCATTCTGTAACCTATATTGTATTATACTGTTCTTGGAGCTTTTATTCTGTAACCTATATTGTATTATACTGTTCTTGGAGCTTTTCTCCCCGGGCCTCCACTGAAAATGGGCACTTCTTGGCCCAGTGGACTTCCCCGGTAATCAAACTGAAATAAATAAATAAATAAATATTGGTGTTGGGAAGTTAAACAGCAGATAGCATCAGAATTTCCCAATTTTATTGTGAATGATCTTGTGAGGGTTATGAAGTCTGAAACTGCAATATGTGTCATTGCTTTCTTACTTCTCTCTTTAATGATTTTCCAGTACAAACACATGATGCAAAACTGAGGACATGCAGCGACCATCACTACTTTTGAGACCTATGACTGTGTGACTGATGCCTGAGGCCTACTACTTAATAATGGACACATATAAATCTCTGCTGTCACATGTTAAGGTCATTTCTCTACAAATCTCCCACCTTTTATTTGCTTACATTACCAAGTAACAACATCCAAGGATATGCCAGTCATTCATATTATTACACAATGCACTCCAGGTTCAGCACTTACCTTGTAAATGCAGCAGTTGCAACAGTTTTAGGTCAGGGCTGACTCTGTCTGTTGCAAGCAGTACACAGCCAATACATGGGGAGGTAAAGTCTGTGACAGCTGTCTGGCATCAATGTTACTATATGAATGTGTGTAGGAGGAAGGCTTTGGCCCCTTAGGTGGTGAGTGAGTGTGCTATGCATTGTCTTTTAGCCAATGTGAGGGCATATTGAGCATGCCTACACCCTCAGCAGCTGCTGGTTCCCCCTCTGACTCGTCATTGCATGTGGCTGTGGTGACCTTGCCATTGATGGTGAGATGTGTGCCCCTTCCCCTTGCTGATCCTGCTGAAGCTGTTTTCTCAGCATGATGTTGTGTAGCATGGCACATGCTGTGAACATTTCTGTACATGTCCGTGGACTGCACTGCAGGGATCCCCCAGATGTATCAAGGCACTGGAACCATGACTTCAGCGACCCAAACACATGCTCTGTGATATTTCTGGTTTGAGTGTGTGCCTCATTATGGCATTCTTTGGCAGGTGTGTGTGCATTTCTGATGGAGTCATCAGCCACAGTTTCAGTGCATAACCTGTATCCCCCAGTAAATGACCCTGTGGGATATTCCCCCTTAGTGAACATCTGATACAGTTGGAAGGTGTGCCAGATATGTGAGTAATGGTAACTGCCAGGGTTGCCAGAACACACGTTCAAGATGATTCCCTTAGCATTACACATGACTTAGCAGTTAATAGAGTGGAATCCATTTCTATTTATGTAGAGTCTTCCTAGATCCCCCCAGGTGATGCTTTAATTTCTATATGTGTACAATCTATGGCACCCAGTACTTCAGGGTAGTGTGCTGCAAGGGTAGAACTCCTACATAGTTGTGGCCCTGTCCTCAGGAATATGTGGAAAATATATGTGGTCACTGGCATGATGGAGCATAGCATTCAGGAATTGATAGAGAATCCTGGATGCTGATGCTTGTCACACTCCCAGCATGACCCTGTTAGTCTCTGAAAGCTACTTGTAGCTATGATTGTAAGGGCTACACATACCTTTGTCTCCACTGGTGTGGTTTCCCCTCAATTTGCCCTGGTTCTGAGTTGAGGATGATAGAGGTTGCAGAGTTCCTGTAGTGTGTCTGTATCCACCCTGTAGTGCTCTACAATTTCCATGTCACGCAGATTGTGATAAGATAAATGGGGCCTGAAAACTCTTCTCCTTCTTGGCCTTGGTCTATTATCAGCAGCAGCAGCATAGACTTCAGCCTGTTGCACAAATACATGAATTAAAGCAAAAGCAGCCTCTAACATTGTTTCTGTGTAGACTCCCTTTCATGGCTCTATTCCAATAGGTTTTTGGAATTCGTAGAGAAAACCAGCACTGAGTCTAAACGGTTACTTAATAGCTTGTTGAATAGCTCCTCCATCTTGGATTGGTTGTTTATGCTGTAATAAGCATGCCACAATGTTTACCTTGTTTGCGTGGCAGTGCGTGCCACTTACTGAATCCAAAATGTGCTGTAAATGGACCATGTAAGCTTTATTGAATCTGGCTGGATATTTTTGGACGATTTCCATTTAATTGAAGCTGTTATCTGATGTGAGAGTGACACTGCATTAACAAAATATATTCCCAAGGGCAGAAAGATGCAGGAAATCAGTCAAACACTTGAAGAAAAGTGAATTTAGTCAAAAAGAAAAGAAAAATGTGTGAGTGTGAGTGTGTGTGTGTGCATGTGTATATTTGTGTGTGTGTGTGTGTGTGTGTGTGTGTGTGTATTTGTGCGTGTGTTTGTTAAGGGCAGAAATGGAAAAAGGAAAACATGGGCTAGTGAATACTCAGTAGTGATATATTGCTTAGAGATATCTTACAATGAACAGCATTATGGTCTGTGTTGGTACATCCTATAGTACTAACAGTTTATTACCAATACATTTTAATCCACAGCCAGAATCAGCCATGAAGTACACTCCTTTTTATGGGGTACCCACTGAAAAACTAGTGATCATAGTTGTAACATTATAGTAAGTCAGATAAATCATTGCCTTGTATTATTCCCCTTTAGTTGAGGTACACTGAGCTCAGAATTAGTATATTTAAGTAGCAAGGGGTTCAACACTTTACCTGTCAAACAAGGAGGTTTGGAGTTTTTGTTTTTTTTTAAGAATTGCATTGAAGTGTCTGAACTCATGGTATCAGGTCTCTCATGTCCAAAAGGGATCATCTTTTGTCCTTTTCATAAGTCCATCTCCATGATATAGTGACATAAAACCTTGTAAATGGTCCCATGCAGATGGACAATACAGTTACGACTACTGAATCCTACACAATTGCACTTTATAAGCACTTACATGAGTGCATGGATCGTGCTATCCCAAACAGAACCAAGACGCTATCCTCCAAAAAAAGGAAGCCAATCTGGTAGTCCCTTGCCATAAACAAACTGTACAACAGAAGGAAGAAACTCTTGCAAAAGAGAGTAAAATCCCACGAGTGGAGGAGCTCCCTGGTCAGCCTCAGTAAGAAGTTGCGATCCCTGATAAAATCCTCCAAAGCTAGTTACGAAAACAAAATCGCCACTGATTCTAAAGACAACCACAAAGCATTCTATAGCTATGTCAAGAATCTCAATGGCAACACTCAGATCTGCTCTGAGTTACAGCACAATGGCACTAAATATACAGACCCAACTGATATTGCCAACATCCTGGCAGATAGGTTCAGTGTTAACTTTACCCCCCTCTCACCCCCTAAAGAGCCCATCTCTATACTGGAAGAATGCAAAGTTCCTATAATCACGGCTGCACAGGTAAAAACCACACTCTCCAAAGCCAAGAACACAGCATCCATGGGACCAGACAACATCCCAGGCTGCGTTCTACACGAACTACAGAACAAACTGGCACCCCACCTAAGTACCATGTTCAGTCATAGCCTCACCTCAGGCTTTTTGCCTGCTGAATGGCACACAACAAGGGTTATCCCACTCCACAAAGGGGGAGCCACCACGGACCCCGGGAACTACCGCCCCATTAGCCTGACGAGCCTGGTCTGCAAGGCCATGGAACGTATCATCATGGAACTTATAAACAAAGACATTGGTAATCTCCAAACTTTGGATCCCACCCAGTTTGGGTTTGTAAAAGGCAGATCATGTCTCCTAAACCTGACAGACTTCTTTGAAGCAGTCACCAAATCCGTAGACAAGGGTAAGGTGGTTCACACAGCCTATCTAGAACTTGCCAAGGCTTTCGACACCATCCCACACTCTGGAATTATAGATAAACTCACTAAACTAGGTATAAATCCCTATGTCACAAGATGGGTTGCCAACTGGCTCACTGACAGAACCCACACTGTGAAAGTGGCAGACTCCAAATCCGACTTCAGACCAATGACAAGTGGAGTACCACAGAGTTCAGTCCTGGGTCCTGTCCTGTTTGGTATCTACTTCTCTGAAGTACAGGCTAACACAGAAGGTCTTTGGCTAATGAAGTTCGCAGATGACTGCAAATTAGGAGCCATAATCAAAACTCCTAACGATGTGGACATACTACAAAAGGGCCTCACTGAGACATGGCCTCAAGCTCAATGCCAAAAAGTGCATTGTCATCCCCTTTGGTAAAAACTCTGTACCCATGAACTACAACATAGGCAGTAGTATACTTAACACCGAAAGTGTGATAAGAGACCGTGGCACACAGGTGGACAGTAGTCTCTCCTTTGATAATCACATTGCCACAGTAGTCAGGAAATCCTTCTACGTGGCACACCTCATCACAAAAGGTTTCTCATCCAGAAAAAAAGAGGTCATTGTTCCCCTCTACTCATCATTCATTAGACCCATTATAGAGTACAACACCCCTTTTGGTATGTACCTCACAAGACATCAACAACAACTGGAAAGGCCGCCGAAATACCTCACAAAGAAGATTACCGGCCTCAAACAGATGCCCTACGCAGACCATCTCAAAAAACTCCAGCTTTACTCCGTCACATATCGGCTACTCAGAGGTGATCTTTGCCTAACATACAAAGCTATGTCAAACCCAGAGCTGTTGGACATGCTCCACTTAAAGAAATCCCAATCCCTCCGAGCTACACGCTCTAGGGACCTAAACCTTGTCACCCCAATAAACAGAACATGCCGGAGGGATAGATTCCTATCCCAGAGACTTCCCATACTCTGGAATAAACTACCTATCTATATCAAACAAAGCTCCTCATTAGCACTCTTTAAGAAAAATCTTGATGATTGGATGGGAAATAGGAAATTCACCCTGGGGATCACCTCTGTGGCTCTGCTCGACAGTGGCACAGGAAAATTATTTTCTTGGGTGTCAAAAGCCAGGGTACCTTTTTGGCTGGGCTTGTATAGGGCCCAGGGCCGATAGCCTAGTACCTACCTATGAACCTATGAACCTATGGTCATCTCCAGAGGACAGATGTTCTGAAAGCATTTGGGGGGAAACAATTAACTACATTTTTCTTAGTGGGAAACAAACAAAGCAATATATTTATTAAAAAAAAAAAAAAAAAACAATTAGAACAGGTACTATAACATACAATTGGCAATCAGCAGAAAATAGCTAGGTCACCCTGGTTAGTCCCCAGACTGATGCCCCCCCACAAAAAAAATGGGGTCTTCCAAAAGTTCTGAACAGTAGCATGGAGCTACTAAACATATTCATTTCAATAAGAACTGAGATCTCAGCCGTGGTGAAATGAATATTGGCAGCTATTCAGCATTGCTGATGATGCCCCCAACAATCTGCACTCAGGGAAAGCTGCACCCTTCCCCCCTATAGTTATGCTAGTGGCAAAAAGAAAATCTACATAAAGTACAGGCACCTTGCAATGCAATGCAATATTTTCTGAATTTGCAATTCCTGTATCAATTGTAGAATTTGAACTCTGAAAACCAGCACTGCATGAAACCAACATGATATGTCACTGCAGTGGAGTTTTAGTCAAAACTATAATTAATAATTATGCTTGTATGTTTTACAGTTCTGGAGACCAGGGTAAAAATAGGACATACACTAATTAAGAGCTGTAGGTCATTCACTGACTAGGGAAATTGGCAAATTATGCAGGCTATTGACCTTTATCTGTTAACAAAACCTTTCCTACTATGTTTCTCAAATTACTTGTGAAAAATTATGCAGTGTTAAAGTCATATACTTAATCAAAAATCAATAATGTGGGTATAGATCGTGCACTATTCTTCTTTGACTACTAGCGTTAATTTTCTCTAGAGTCTAAACGAAGAACAAGTTGGTATGCGCTACAGAAACCATACCTCCAGAAATGATTATTGCTATCTTTACTATACCCCTTCAATAAGTGACATTCACCTCCCCAACCTTGTTCATTCCCCCTGCTGTGGACTGCTGAAACCCAGCAATATCACTTAGTGTAGATGGGCCCACCCTCTGTAGGGAAATAATAGCTTCTGGTATCTTCCCTTTGAGATTGCAGTCCACATTCAAGGTCAGGGTTTGGGAGGCAATCATCACACATATGTAGGCAGATGCAAGGATTTCAGGTGTTTGCGGTGGGGGGTAGGCAAACCCTAACTAAGGTGGTGCATGTATGTGATATACACCTCATGCTTGGTGGCACATCTACTCCTAGCCTCACGATACTGAACAGATGGTGGTCTGCTTTATAACCTGGGTACCTCAATTGGCCTTAACCTAAAGGTTCATGATCACAAACAGAAAACCTCATACCCTAATGCCTCCCACCTGGTTTGGCAATCTGCCATTAGCTGCTTCTACCCGCCTCAAACATACATTCAAGCTTGACTCCCCACAGCTTGAGCTGCCAATCAAACCCAGGTCATCTGTGTCAAAGGCGGGGGTAGGAGTCGGGGTATCTTTCCATAACAGAGTTTTAGCCCATCCATTTAGCATCAGCTTTTTATATGTTATTCAGTCATATCATGTTTTAATACGACTCTTTTTCATTTATTACTTCTATAATTTAAAAGTTTTTATTTTTGCAAATATTTTCAGTCTTTGAAAAAAGTTGCATGATTTTGTTTTAAACTACAAATCAGTTCTGTACTCAGCAAATTTATTTTATAAAATCATTTCTAGAGTCATTTGTAGTATGTCACAGTCTAATGTCTCTTCTTTGAAAAAAGGTTGAGCAATATATTGAGGCTAAGCAAGTATCCTTTTGTATAGAAAGTGCCTGTAATTGTTCTTTAACAAAACAGTGTAAGTCAGCAAACCTTTATTTTCCTTTTTCTCTCAAATTCTCAATATATCAAATGAAATTCAAACATTCCACCTGATATATTACTGTTTGAAGGTACATATTGTTTTCAGTTATGTTTAAAGAACATTCATGAAAGCATATGCTTGTCATTAGAACTGGCAACAAAAGTCTGAATTTTCATATAAGGATATTAGTTTCTTTAGTGCATTCTTCTGGTTATATTATGTTGAATATTCAGATAATTTAATATGAGGAAATCTATTCATTTTTGCAGCTCAGAACACTGAGTCATGGAATATTGAAATAGAAGTAACAGAAGTTTCCAGTAGTCCAGAAACCTAAAACAGATTATTGTGATGACAGCAGAAGCAAACATATTTAATTTATTTATTTGTTTACATTTTGTTTACTGGGTTACACCCATCAGGCCTTGGTCCCTTTTCAGATGGGACAAAGGAAACAGTAGACAGAGTACAAAACTGTTAACACTGTCTCAAAAAACATAACACTGTCAGTCTTAATGCAGTAAGTGCAAACAGTGCAGCAGTACAAGGAACAGAATCACTTGAGCACTTTGTAAATGCCATTTTTAAATTAGTACATCCATGCTTAACAGTATTAGTTTAAGAAAAGCACCCATGATGCTCTAGTAGTCACAACAGCACACTCTGAATGCAGGTGATTAAGGCCTGAATCAAAAACATTTAGAAGAAGAGTATGCTTGTATGTTGTTGTTGTTGTTGTGTCTTTCGGCTTTTCCCGGTTAGGGGTCGCCACAGCAGAATGTCTTCTATTCTTTCTGTAATCCTGGGTTTCATTCCATTATTCTCCATTTGCCTGGTGTGTGTGTGACTCTGATTGCATTCAAACCAACTTATTGATGTTACCATAATAGCGCTATCAAACATCAGAAAGCTAAATTAATCCTTTAGGAAAATGTCAAAAATATAGCCAGATGAATCAAAACATTTTATTAACTCCCTACCTCTTCGACTACTTCATATATTTCTTATCAAATATCAGCTGTAAAGGTGCATGCCTAGAATATAATTTTTGAGAGGGTCAGCCCTTCTGCATGTCGAAGTGTGATTCTGTTCCTGCAATATGCACAGATATTTAATTTGTTCAATTATAAATGGAGTAAGCGAGCAGGTCATCACATACCCTTTTCGGTCATTGCTATGGCAACAAGAACAAGGGTAAACAATATGTCTATATCTATATCTCTGTTTCTGTGTATGCATATATACATAAATATATTAGACAAATAAGCACACCAGAGTAGACAATCGATTACCATGCTTTTAAAAGGTAGAATGAAACAGGAAAACAAACTGAAATTCCATGAAGACACAACTAGAACATGTAAACTCCATACAGAAGGTAGCTAAAGATCGGCACCAAACCCGGGGCCATGAAAAACAGATTCTAAGAACTGAGCCACTATGCTAAATTATACAATAAAACTAAGATTACACAACCTTGGGAGGAAGGCGAACCTTCCTTTACACCAATGTTCCAGAAGCGCAAAAAATCAAGAGCTCAAAAAATCAAGCCATAATATGTGACTAAAGAGGCATTGAATTAAATGCTTTTGCCATGTCCTGTTCCATCAACACCCAGGCCATTTAACCTATTTGTTCCCTCTGAAATTAAATAGTGCTGGTGAGTTGCCTCTCAAAAGAACCACGTTTGCATAGTGAGATTAATCATTTGTCAACTAAATAAAACAAAAACAAATAAAAAATAAAAACTTTCCTGGGCAATGGTTGAAATGGGTCAAGTACATCAGTCCATTGACTCAGCTGACAAAAAAATTATAAAATATAAATAAATAAACAGTGTGGAGGACAGTATCGTCAACAAACAAAAACAGGGACATAAAACGTATTTATATAGAGCCATGGATCTTATTGAACATCTGCAACTATAAATGTCGAACACTCTTCTTATTGTCATTATAGCTAATAAAATCATAAAGGAATGTATGCACGCTGCATCATTTTGAAATATACATGAAGCAATCCAAATGTTATGCATTCCTGCTTAAGCATTACTTAAACTTATAGGAGTCTGAGACTGTCCGTACTGCCGATCCTTCCTTAACCCATTTTTTTACAGTTGAGAATTATCTTATAGCTCATATATTTTCTAAATTTCAGGTATTTCCTCAGACAACCCTTACCTCTCATTATACCCCCCCCACACACACACACACACACACCTTACTTACTAAAGGTTGACTTGGAAACAGAGCAAGTGCAAACATGATGGGATACGGAAAGCACCTTAGCCTTAGCCCTTTGTATCATTTGCTCACCTTCTGTGATCTCACAGCCTTTATATTGTATTACCAATTTACACAACTGTATTCATATGCCATCATTTCATTTGCTTAATAAGGTCGTTATATATGAACTTATGAACTGCTGGAATAATTAGCTTGCCTTTAATTAATCTATTTATGCTGTTATGTGTTTATTCTAATTTCCAGTAAGTATCTTCCAAATCTGATGAAGTCATTATTCCCTAATACTCTTCCCTGATCACACCCATTATAGAAAATAATGCCCCCTTTGACATGTATCTTTCTAGACACATCAAAAACTTGGAAAACTGCAGGCATTTCTAAATTCCTTCAGCTCAAAATGTTCAGTCTATACTTCATTACCCAGAAAAACAACCTTCTCTACATATCTTACTGCAGTGGTATAACCCTTACAGACCTCTCCTCTAAAGATAAATTCCTGACTCAACAACCTAAATCCCAGAACTCATCTGGGGATGCTCTCCTTCCTCTTGAATCAATTATTTTATTTAACATTTGTTAACTGGGAAAGTCCGACCTGGAATGAAGCCAATTTTCAGTGGAGGCCTGGGGAGAAACACTCCAGACACATGTTTTTTTAATGGGGGAGGAAACTTGAGCACCCTGAGGAAACCCACATGAATGCAGGGAGGACATACAGACTCCACACAGAAGGCACTCCAGCTGAGAATCGAACCAGAGAACCTCTTGCTGTGAGGTGACAACCCTACCATGGCACCACTGCATTGTCTGGTTATACCTCCATAATGTAGAATACCATCCCTGATTAGGGAAATAAACAGTATGCTTAGTGCAAAGAGAACTTTCCATGCATATCTCCTAAATGTTAGATCTTGTCAAAGCTCTATTACAATTACATGACTAATTCCCTGTCTTCACTTTCTGCTTACATATTCATCTTTCCTTCTTACCCATACTCTTGAGTCCTCTACTCTAATTCCATCTTTCTGTCTTAATCTGACTTTCAAGTTAATTTCCCCCCACAAATGCCTCTAGGCCGTCTGCTTTTCTAATGATTAAAGCACTCCTACTACTTTGGAACCTACTACATTGATATTACTTTAGAAGTGTCACATACTGAAAACTGCTATTGACTTTTACTGACTGATTTGTATTGGAGTGATTTTAGCTCATTGTAAGGTTTATTTTTGCGTGAATGTCTGTGTGTAACTATGAATTATTTACCTGACACATATTATGTCTAATTACCATGCTAGCTCAACTATGATGTACCATAAACGTTTTATGTTTGTTATAGAGATTTTCTCCCTGGGATTCTTCTCTCAGGGATCTTGTACAGCCCATTCAGGCAATTCTGGTAAATAAATGCAATAAGCAAAGTACTCTCCAAGACAAAAAATACTTCTTCAATAAATCTTGACAACACCATACAGTCTTACTAGTGTTGTCCACAAAGCCATGGAATGTAAACTAGGATATAAAGAACTGAATCAGGCTTGACTGATATCAACTCAGATTTGTTAAGGGCAGGTAATCCTCAATCTTCTGGGCTTCTTAGACATAGATCCACAAATTTATTTATTTATTTTATTTATTTATTTATATTTGTTGACCAGGAGTGTCCGACTGGACGTAGGTCCATTTTCAGCAGAGGCCCGGGGAGAAAAGCTCCACTGTTAAAATAAACAGACAGTAGTTACATTGGATTACATAGCAATTAACAATTTACATAGCAATTACTTACAACATATTTACAGATGAAGAACATAGTACATCAGTAGACAACTAGAATCTTTATCTGTGAAGTACATAACAGACATTAACAAATGTTAAAATATGAAGTTCCTGCTGTATAAGTACTTGGTTTATGAGCATCTGAGCTTGCTATAATCAAGGTAGTTAGTGGAGTGGAAAGAAAGGTAGTGGTTGGATGGGGTGGTTGATATTAGAGTGGGAGTTGCAAGGGCATAGCCAGAATGTTTTTAGGTGCGCTTTTAGTAAAGTTTTGAAGTGGGTGCATGATGGTACGGAGGTAATTGTGGGTGGGAGGGAGTTCCATAATTTGGCTATGGTGCAAGAGAATAGTGCTTCACCAGCAGAGTTATTGGCTTTAATGATCTGCAAGTGATTTTTGTTGCTGTATCTTAGTGGTCTGGTGGTGCGATAGGGTTGGAGTAGATTCTGGAGGGATGGGACATTTAGTGGATGGTTTACTAGTTTGTGAGCGAGTGAGAGTTGATACCATTGAAGGACGTGAGGGAGTTCAAGCCAGCCCATTTCAGCAAGGGAGAGACAGTGGTGACTATGGTAGGATGCCCCTGTGGCGAATTTGGCAATTTTGTTGTAGCATGTACATATGGTAAGATTGACTGCAAACTGGCCCGATGAGAGAACCCATGTCATCAGAGCCTGTGATGTTTCCTCAGTTAAGTAAAAGGATGACAAGTTTCATTCCCCAGGGGGCCCATATTGGATGCTCTCCTTTATGGAATATATTCCTCTGATGTCAACACTAACAATAATGATCTCTGTCTTCTCTGATGATTGCAAGATAGCTGTAGTTATCAACTCAACAAACGTTACAAATTCCCTGCAAATGAAACTATCACACATTAACATCTGCTGCACTGACAGAGTGATAAAACTAAATGCTAAAGCATATCATCTTTTTTGGCTAACAACAAAAGTCTACCATCCACTGTATCAATGACACCCCACTTTCCAATGAGCCTGTTATCACAAACCTGGCACCTGGGTAGATGGTTCCCTCTCCTTTGAACACCATGTAGCAAGGGAAGTCAGAAATTCCTCCTGTATATCATAACCAATCATCAACAGCATCTTTCCAAGACCAGAGGAGGTATTGTTCCTCTGTACTCTGCACTGGTTAGACCCATTATAGAATATAATGTGCCCATTAGCATGTGTCTCGCTAGACTTATCAAAAAAAAAAACTTGAAAGACCAACAAAAATAGTCTTGGGCCTCGAAAGTTTTAGCTACCAGAAAAGGCTGGAATTACTCTCGCTGTACCCAGTATTAAGGAAACTCTTGTAGGGGGATTTGTGATTTGTCTTTTGTGCCCAAGGGGTTCCAATTATCTGAGGTGTGCATTTCTTGATGTGCCAGATAGAGCAGCAAACACTAAAACAAGATAGCATAATCTACATCTGGGAATAAATAAAGCTAACTGGAGAGATAGGTTCATCACCCACCTCCTTTTGTTCTGGAATAGATTTCCTTTGTATGTCAAGCAGTGTGATTCCCTTTTGACATTCAAACATGGCTTAGACAATTGGATGGATACCTGAAAATATGCTGCAGGACATGCAAAGATTGGTAGAGCTCAGGAGTGGTTATTGGCAAGGCTCTGGTTTAATAACCTTATATTTCCAATGATTTGTATGATTCCTATGGCAAGGCATACATAGCCACCGGTCAAATTCCCTTTCATATCTGATGATCCTATGATACTAGCTAAGTGGGTAGGTCATTCAACCCTTTTCATCCACAACCTAATCTCAAGATGAGTGACAATACAATGCAATAAACCAGTTACAATGACATAAAAACATCAAGTATTACAATGCATAAACATATAGAAGCATATGTAGCAAAATGGAAGACAATCTATAGTAAAAGCAATGAATATTTATAATTTAGAGGAACTCATTGAATTTTATCTTCTAAGTTTTCAGCAGTACAAACTGATAAGAATCAGGTGATTTGAATAAGGAGAGATTTCTGGACATGGAAACAAGTATAAGATACTTCCTTCTGAAGATACTGTTTCAGTTTTGTCCTGAGCCCATTCAACATACTTTGGGATCCTATTAGTATTGGAAAATGATTGCACGTTGTTAGGTTAAGTTTTATTATAGTCCTGTCACCTATTACAGTTGAGAAACTTACAGTGCCAAAATATAGTCTGACAAGAATGACAACATTTTTTAATGTATTTAATTTGTTAATTGGAGTAGAGCACTGATCTCCATGGACCTATTTCAGACTCAGCCAGAGAGTGCTGTCTGGTTACAGACCAACCACCATCTTCTTCCTCCTCTCCTGCCTTCTATAGCATATACATTAGTAATGCACATGCAGATTTGCATGCTTCTGCCTGATGGCTGTTGTAGTTGTAGAATATCTACAGTCAGTAAAACATGCATGCATCATAACCCTAGCTCCGGGTATTTATTAATGTGCACATGCAGATGTGCATGCTTCTGCCTGATGACTGTTGTAGTTGTAGAATATCTACAGTCAGTAAAACGTGCATGCTTCATAACCCTAGCTCCGGGTATTTATTAATGTGCACATGCAGATGTGCATGCTTCTGCCTTAGGGCTCTGTAGTTGTTGAATATCTACAGTCAGTAAAACGTGCATGCTTCATAACCCTAGCACCGGGTATTTATTAATGTGCACATGCAGATGTGCATGCTTATGTCTGATGGCTGTTGTAGTTGTAGAATATTAACAGGCAGTAAAACGTGCATGCATCATAACCCTAGGTCCAGGTATTTATTAATGTGCACATGCAGATGTGCATGCTTATGTCTGATGGCTGTTGTAGTTGTAGAATATTAACAGGCAGTAAAACGTGCATGCATCATAACCCTAGCTCCGGGTATTTATTAATGTGCACATGCAGATGTGCATGCTTATGTCTCATGGCTGTTGTAGTTGTAGAATATTTACAGGCAGTAAAACGTGCATCCATCATAACCCTAGCTCCAGGTATTTAGTTAATGTTGTTTCCGATGCAAGCACAGCAGAGAATTCACAAAGAATAGTAATGAGAGGTCCTCTTATTTGTGATGGAGCCCGATTCATTTAGGAATTCTCCAGAATTAGTAGAATAAAGGTAGGTAGGATGGACATTTTGGGGCAGTAGGTAAAAAGAAAGCAGTGTGCTGCTTAAACTGAAAGGTAAGGTTCTTGCATTGGTAAAATATTGCTCCAAATGGGCTAAAAATAATTGTGCATTATCAAGACTACTGGTGTGTGTGTGTGTGTGTGTGTGTGTGCGTGTGTGTGTGTTTGTGTGTGTGTGTGTGTGTGTGTGTGTGTGTGTGTGTGTGTGTGTGTGTGTGTGCAGATGAGATTTTGATCCGACACATGGCCTGTCATTTGAAGCATATAGTGAAACTTCAAATAATATAATCATAAGGAAATTATTGTCTTGGAAAACGTATTCTGAAAACCAGCTGAAATATTTATGAAGTATTCACAAACCCTGCAAAAGACAGTGGGCAGGATTCACGAAGGCTTGCATGGAGTCTAAGAGTAGTGTAAGACTCCATGCAGCCCCCGCGATCCAGGAACAGCCCGAAATTCCGTGTAAGAGACCAGCTAAAACGTTTCTTACACGGACTGGGCGTGGATATGCTAATCACCTCACTTGCAGCCGAAAGGCATGCAAATGAGGTAGATTAGCGATCCACGAAGCCCAAACCAGCCCGTGTTAGAGCCGTGTTAGCTGCAGAAATGTACTCAGTTGACAACTGAGTACGTTTCTGCAAATAACACAATGGAGTCATGTCAGCTCCAAATAAAGGGTGCATATGTGTCAGGCAACATGCCAATGGCCACATATGTGGCCATTGGCAAGGTACCCTGATGCAAATATAAGAAATAAATATTTTTTTTTTCGGTGATCGCTGATGTTTAAACACAGCGCAGCCCCGCGCAAACGGGCTGCGCTATATAAAACATAAAAATGAAGGTTATAAACCCACAAATGTGGGTTTTATGCAATACATGGATTTACAATGCAGGGACCAGCAGACCAAAAACAACATGGCCACCGTTTAGTGGTTGCTAAGGGGGGAAGCTGAGTCTAAGACATGTAACTAAGCATTAGTAGGCAATCTGGTGTAAATGAGTGTTAGGATACTGAATCCCACTGTCACATAGCAAATGAGCACATTCTGAGTAGTGTAAGAGTTACATAAGGGGGAGGAACAGAGTAGGAGATAGGTAACATCACAGGGGGGAATGGCAGAAAGAAATGCAGTTCATTGGAGGTCAGTGTTACATGACAGATGTCAGACACATATCATGGAAAGAGGAGTGCCACAAGATAAGCATGGGAAAGTCAAGAAATGGAAGGTGTACACTGTTGCAAACACCAAAGTTTCTTGCTGGGCGTGCATGTGCACGTGTGCGCACCATGAGGTGCGAGTAGGGCAGTGTGCGCGCGTATAAGGCAGACTGAGCATGTGGGAGCCTGTTGGCAGACTTGTAAGACAGTTTGCGCTGATGTGCACGTGTTTTAATCCAAATAAGAAGATTCTAAACCATGTAAGCATGTGTGCGTGTGTCTAAGCCACTGTGAGCGTGTTTCTGCTGGTATGCGCGTTGCTCCCCCCTGAGGAAACAGAAAGGAAAAAGGAAGCAACAGAATAAGTAGGAAGCTAGCAGGGAATACTGCTGGAGCTAGCAGGTGAAAACAATTAGAAGCAGGCAATTACACAGGCAGAATAGTAGCCCAGCCCAGCACTTAAAACTCTGCAGACAGCAGTGCAGGATGTTTCTCTCAAGAGACACTGCAAGACAGGAGTAAGCTATTAGAAGTGAAAACTGAAAAAGTTGAACTCAGAGCAGAAATGCTAGGGGCTGCCATAGCTGTCATAAGGAGACATAGGCGACTTGCTGAGGGTGGTGACAATGCAAATGGTGCCAGACAACCCACAGTGAGGAGACAGAGAAGAGTGTACAGGCCCAGGGTCACCTACCACGGGTTACATGAGCTGGAGATAGTGGAGCGATATAGAGTGGACAGAGACCTCCTGCAGCAAATTGTCGAGCTGTGCAGGCCACACCTCACACACAGAACCAACAGAGGGGAACCCATCCCAGTGGAAACCAAGGTATGTGTTGGCCTAAGAATACTAGCAACAGGTACCTTCCAGAGACCAACTGGTGACATGATGGGGATATCACAGGCATCAGCCTCTAGGGTACTGCAGCAGTTCCTGGACGCCATGTCAGCACATGTCGGTGATCATGCATATTTCTCCCAATGCCTGTGAGGTATTGGCCAGCAATATGCATCTCTTCCAGCAAATAGCAGAATACCCTGAGGTAGTGGGTGCAATAGACTGCACGCACATATGCATCAAAGCACCAGGTGAGCAGGGTAGGGCCTATATAAACCGCAAGGGCTTCCCCTCCATCAACTGCCAGGTCGTGTGTGATGCCCAGGGCATAATAATGAATGTGTGTGCTGGCTGCCCTGGGAGCTACCATGATTCCCATATCTGGCATTTGACGCAGCTGTACCAGACATTTGCCAATGGGGACATCCCACATGGACACCTAGTGGGGGATGCAGGTTATGCACTGGAGCCGTGACTGATGACACCCATCAGAAACGCACACACACCTGAACAGGAACGCCATAATGAGGCACACGAATAAACAAGTAATGTAATAGAGCGTGTGTTTGGGCTGCTCAAGTCACAGTTCCGGTGTCTGGACACATCTGGTGGAGCCTTGCAGTACTCACCAACTACATGTACCCAAATTGTCATGGTATGTGCTATGCTACATAATATGATCTTGCGAAAACAGCTGCAGCAGGACCAGCATAGGGATGGGACAAACAGCCCCCCACCATTGCCAAGGCCATCACAGGCAGAGCGTGACTCGGAGGAGGAACAACCTGAGCCTGCCCCAGTAGGCAGAAGGAGGCGTGCCCAGTATGCCCTGGCCTTGGCAAAGAGGCAACACATAGCACATACACTGGCTCAGTAGGAACCCTGGGAATGATACCCCTCTCTGACTCACTCATATAATAACAGGGATGCCTAAAATGACATAACCTGCTCTCAAACATGTACAGGGAGTGTAGTATGTGGATCCAACAGAGGCAGCCCTGCAGCACCACCTGAGGCATGAATGCCATGTGTTAAGCAATGTAACACCATGTAGTATATGCAAACTTGATGACCCTGACTAACATCCTACCCTCACCAAGCATGATGCCACAATATGACGATGAGATGATCAATTGCAATAATTGGCTGAAGTATTGCTGTTAGTCAAAGGGGATCCAATGTGTGCCAGCCTGGGATGACATGCTGAGCATGACATGATGCTCCACCTGCTAGGGGTGGCATGCAGCTATCAGTCCTGGCCTTATGGATACTGGCAAAGGCTGTTGTTACCCACAGCGTGCCTTGAATAGGTAAGGCTCAAAACACAAACCCACCTCCATAGGTATCACAAGGGATAAGAACCTAGATGTAATGCTACCCAATGCCAGAAGTCTAAACAGCAAGATGCATGCAGTCTAAACTCCCCCAGTATGGAGAATGTTGATATCTGTCCTGTAACAGAAAACTGGGTCAAGGCTCACAACAGCACCCTAACACTACCAGGTTACACCTCATACTGTGCTGTACAGCCTCAAAACATGGAACAAGCTACAAAAGGGGGGTGACTAGCAATAATTGTCAAGGATAACCACACCCCCATGTTGGTACCACAACAAGAAGCAGCATGGACTAGCCATGGTCAAGTAACAGTGGCTAAAACTGCCTCCCAGTTTATAGCCTGCTACAGACTAATGTCCTAACACCAGGAACTGCACTTGGCCTATGTTGGAATACATGAATATATCAAGCCCTCCAAACCACATTATATTGGGTGACTGAAAATACCCAAACATAGACTGGGAGAATTATTCTAGCTCCAACACTCTAGGACAAAGGTTCCTAGAATCCATAAACCAAAATGCCCAGGAACAAAGTACCACTCCCACAAGAGGGGTAAGCATACTGGATATGATAATCAGCAACATGGGTACTGGATGGCAAGATGAGAAGTGTATCCCTCACTGGTAAGATTAGACCAATGAGTAATCACACCGGATATACACATCCTGATCACAGTCCCTGGCCAGAAAACCACAGTGAAAAACATGTGTAAAGCAAAAGTTGCACTCCTCCAAACTGATATGGAATCCATTAAAGGCCCTGTGCAGGTGCAAAATATGGGCCACACCTCAAAACCTGTTATACAGACATTCCATGAACACTGCCAGGAATGCATGGATTATACAATCCCAAATAAAACCAAGACACAATGCCATACATGCAGGCATCTGGCATGGTGGACCCCAGCCATTACTAACCCATGCAAGAGAATGAGGAAGCTATTACATGATAGAGCAAACATAAAAAGGGAAGTAATCTCTGATCAGTAGTATGGCAATAAAATATGTCCACTCATACAATCCACTAAGGCCAGCTACAACAAGTTGAATCTGTGAATCTTGAGGCAATGTTACACCTGCCCCATGTACACAGACAACCCTCGCCTCATCCCCCCAAGAAATACAAATATATGTGAGAGATGCAACCATTTATCCAAACCGGAGGCTGAGCTCTCTCAACTCAGTACTGTCAAAACTAGTCAGGAGGAGAAGGTAACCACACACACCACAAACCCAGTGTCACATAGACCTATCACAACTGCAAACCAAAGACATAAACACAGAAAAACATTCCCGGAGGCTCTAATTACAAACACACCACATCAACAGAGGCCTCCAAAGCAGACACCCAAGCAACCACTACCTCCAAACATAGCACATGCAACACATAGTACACAAAGCTGGTGTGCCAAACAGTCACAGGCCAGAAGGAGAAACAACATGCCTGATACAGTTGTAATAGATGACTCCATAGTCAAACACACTGCTGTCCCACTCACCAGACTGAACAAGGGAAAGGGTACAGTAAGCTTCCTGTAGGCTGCTACAATACGCCACATAACACAAGTATGCAGGTCACTCCAAAGCAAGTAGAAATATGATGCAGTCATTGTCCATGCTGGCGTGAATGACCTGAGATGTACCTCCCTGGACTACATGAAAAAGGACATAGATGAGCTCTCCGATTATGTAGTCCAGGCCGGTATGACACTGACCATTTGCAGCATCCTACCCTCACCAAGAATGATGCCACAGTACAAACACAGAATGATCAGCTTTAACAAGTGGCACAATTACTGGTGTCATTCCAAGGGGATCCAATGTCTGTCTGCTTCGGATGTCATGCTTGACAAGCCACGCTGCTGTTCCAGGGATGGCTTGCACCTGTTACCCCTGGGCGTCTGGATATTGGATAAGGCTTTTGCCACCTCCATAGAGCCTTTTGTAGGCAAGGCTGAAAAGACTAACCCACCACCCTAGAAAACATAAGTGGAAAGAAACATAAGGGTAATGCTGACCAATGCCAGACATGTAAACCTCAATATGCATGCTCCTGAGGCCCTCCCCAGTATGGAGAACATTGATGTCCGTGCAGTGACAGAAACCTGCAGCAAGCCTCCTGACAGCACACCAGCACTACCAGGTTATACCTCATATCATGCGTTATGGCCCCAAAACCTGGACCAAAACATAAAAGGAGGGGGAGTATCCATATTCAGCACAGACACCCATACGTCTAGGTAACTGACAATGCACGAAGCATCGGAGACCACCCATGTGCAACTAACCATAGGCAAAACTGCTTTACAGTCTGTAGCATGCTACAGACCACACTCTCACACACAGGAACCCCACCCAGCCATCCTGAAGACACTGGAAAGTATGAATGTCTCACCAAATAACAAACAAGGTACTCACAAATTACCACATAGGTGGTAATCCATTATGTATGGAAGGAATAATCAGGGACCTAAGGACACAAGTGGATAGTAACATGTCATGTGACACTCACATTGCCAATGTGGCTAGGAAGACTGTGTATATTGGACACCGTATCATGAAAGGATTCACATCTACGTCAACAGAGTTCATTGTGCCCCTATACTGTTCTCATATCAGACCCATAATTTAGTACAATGCCTCATTTGGGGTGTACCTTACCCGACACCTGCAGCAGTTAGAAAGACCTCAAAGGTACCTCACCAAGAGGATAAAGGGTCTCAAATATATGTCATATGCTGCCTGGCTGTAGACACCCCAGCTGTATGCAGTCACATACTGCCTACGCAGAGGCGTTGTATGCCTGTTGTACAAGGCCATGTCTAACACAGGAGTAATGGACATGCTCCACCCCAGAAAACCCAAATCCATCGGAGCTGTGAGAGTGAGAGATGTCAACCTCAACACATAATGAAATAGGATGTGCTGGAGGGACAGATACATAACCCAGAGGCTCCCTACACCCTGGAACGGAATCCCACTCCATGTTAGGCAGAGCCCCTCACTGACTCTCTTCAACAGGAATCTTGCCAAGTGGATGGGTGATTATAGATGTACACTGGAGGTCTTCACCGTGTCACGTCCAGATAGAGGCACAGTAAAGTAAATCATAAATGGCCATAATATTCACATAGCAAGGGGTGGCGAAAGCCACACACACTCTGGCTAGGCTTATAAATGCCCTAGGGCAGATAGCCTAGTATGAACCTATGAACCTATGAAGATACAAATTGTACAGGACACTACGGATAATCACAAGGCTTTCTTAACTGATGGTAGGGACCTTGTTGGGAATTCACAGATATGCTCTGAATCACTCAAATATTACAAACAACATACCAAACACACACACATATTGCCAACATCCAACCTGACAGGTGCAGTGCAAACCCCCCCCCCAAAAAAATGCAAAATATCTATCCCAGCAGAGTGCTGCCCCCCTGACATTGCAGATGCTGGCATCTACAAAGCAAAACACACAGCATCAATGGTACGAGATGGTGTCCTGGGCTGAGTCCAACATGGACTCCAAGAAGAATGGAATGCCAAATAACACTACTGCTCAATGTCAGCCTTACCACAGGATATGTACCCGACCCGACACTTGCAGCAGCTGGAGAGGCCACAGAAGTTCCTCACCAAAAGGATAAAGGGTCTCAAACATCTGTCCTATGCTGCCCGACTGAAAGAACTACAGCTCTATTCAGTCGCTTACCGCTTGCTCAGAGGTGACCTTTGCCTAACATACAAGGCCATGTCAAACCCAGATTTGATGAATATGCTTCACCTCAAAAAATCTAGATCCGTCAGAGCCACAAGGGCGGGAGACTTAAACCTCGACACGGCTATTAATAGGACGTACTGGAGGGATAGATTCATCACCCAAAGACTCCCTATGCTGTGGAATAAAATCCCGGTATATGTGAGGCAGAGCACCTCGCTGGCCTTGTTCAAGAGAAATCTTGACCAATGGATGGGAGATCGCAGATATACCCCAGGGATTACCTCAGTGTCACTGCTCAACAGAGGCACAGCAAAATAATGGGTATAGTTCCCCATACTAAAGGGGTGGTGTAAGCCACAAAACTATGGGCTAGGCTTGTAAATGCCCTCGGGCAGATAGCCTAGTATGAACCTATGAACCTATGAACCTAAGAGCAGTGTACAACAACAGTGGTCCTTCTCCACAAAGGTGTTGTCTGAATGGATACTGCAAACTACCACCTCAGAATCCTGACAAGCTTGGTCTGCAAAGCTATGGAAAGGATCAGCATGCACCTCAGACATAAAGATATTGGGGACCTACTGACACTGGACCCTACCCAGTGTGGCTTTCTTAAGTGCAGATCCTGCCCCTTAAACATGTTTGACTCATTTGAAACAGTCATTAAGGTCATTGATGAGGGGAAAGTGGTCCACACAGCCTAGCTGGACCTTGCAAAAGGCTTCCATACAATACCCCATGTGTTCATTATAGATAAGCTCACCAGCTGAAATATAAACCCCTATGTCAGTAGAGGGGTTGCAAACCAGACCAAGGACAGAACTGACATGGTCAGAAATGCTGCAGCTATGTCAGACTACAAACCAGATATAACTGGCATCCCACAAGGCTTGGTCCTGGGACCTCCCTTGTTTGGTATATATGTCCCATAGATACAGGCCAACATGGAAGGACTGTGTCTGAACAAGTTTGCAGAGGGCTATAAACTGGCCACCATATCTGACCCTCCAGCTGACACATGCATCCCACAAAAGGGCCACATAGAAACAGACAACTGGTGCCATAGCCATGTCAGCAAGCTAATTGCAGAAAAGTGTATAGTCAACCCCTGTGGATATACAGTAAGTGCCCACCAATTACCACATAGGTGTTAACCCATTAAGTACTTAACATGTCATAAGAGACCCGGGGACACAAGTTGATAGATATCTTGCATTGGACAAGCATGTGGCTGTAGTGGTTACAGAAACATAGCATATACCCACCTAATCATGAAGGTTGTCAGAGCTAGATCAGGGGAGGTCATTGTGGCTCTGCAGTCATCCTTCATCATCATCACAATTGACTACAATGGCCCCTGTGGGATGTACCTCAGCAGACACCTCCATCAACTGTAAAGACCCCAAAAGTACCTTACCAGGAGTATCAAAGAGCTTGAACAGATGCCATGTGTTGCCTGATTAAACAAACTGCAGCTCCACACACTGCCATACTGCCCGCCCAGAGGCAAGCTGTGCCTGATGTATAAAGCCATGTCCAAGCTGGAATCAATGAACATGCTGCACCTTGTACAATCTGAATGGCAGTGAGCTATGCACATGAGAGACCTGAACCCCAGCACTGACATACATAGGACAAGCTGTACTGAATGATCCATAACACAGGCCACCCCACTCTTGAGTAAACTCCCAGTACAGGTTAGCCAGAGAGTCACTCATCGACTCTCCTCAAGAGGAATCTTGATGAGTGGATGGGAGATGATAGGTTTACCCTGGGTATCACTGTTATGTCACGGGTAGATGGAGGCACAGTATACTAACCATGACATATGTCATGGCAAACTCCAGTTACAATGTGTGTCGAAGGACAAACACACTCTCTGACTAGCATTAGAAATGGCCTAGGGCACATCGCTAGTGTTTGCCAATGTCCACCTATGTTGTGGAATACACTACCAATGTTGGACAAGCCTGGTTTAAGTAGTCCATATCTGAACATAATGCAACATGGTCATATGTGCACAACTGGCCCCTAACCAGTCTGTTGTGCTCAGTATGAAAATTTAAAGCAGTGATAGGACTAAAGCCCAGGATACTGTCCACCACAGTGAAAGTACTGAACCAGTACACTATACGGTACTACAGTGTTAGGTCAGTATGAAAGGATGTTGACAACTGTATGCTAAGTATCCCATGTAAACCCTGCAGGCACAGTATAATCCCTGTTGTGTTCAGACACAAAGCAGTTGGACAGTAAGTACACAACATGACACACAACACACAACCATAAACGTGAGATATTGTTGAAGTTCACACTCATCCACAAATGTGGTGGACTGCAGAGTTCAACATATGGAAAGCTCATACTGGGCATGCTCGCACACTTTGATAAATGAGACACATGTCAGACAACATGCCATGGAAAGCCTGAACTGGGCATGCTCACACACTTAGGCCATATCTCATTTTAGCAGTTGGCCACACATATCTGGTATTTGTATGTGTTATTCGAGGAACCAACCACATTACAGCAATCTGCCCAGTGCACACAGTTAAATGACTACAGAGACATAAGTGATATAGTGGATCCCTCTCATATTCAAACATCTTCCACAGATACACAAGTTGTTCATAGAAACAGGGAATGCTATGGCAATAAAGACCTGCAAACAGTCTATCAGCAACAAATATTGTGCATCTGACAATTAAACATATGGGTGTAGAGGTCAGTACTAGGCTGTTTGCCCTAGGGAATGAAAGCTTAGCCAGAGTGTGCTTGGCGTCTGCCTCCCCAGTACAGTAGGCTACTGTGCCACTGTAAAGTAGGTCACATAAGGCACCGTTTGAGGCTAGTGTGCTGGGCCTCCATCAAGCAGGGACACAGTGGAGATCCCAGGGGTTGAATTTGCTATGCCACATCCATGTTGTTGGTGTGTGCTGGAAGAGGGTTGGTGAGGACCTCTAACAGTAAGTGGGCATCAATAACAGACTGAGGGGAGCCTTATCTGCAGTGTCTGGACAATTTCACTGTCAACACTTTGTCGTGATGATTATGAGGGATTGAAGTGTCGTGCCAGTACTGTTCAGAGATGTCCTCCCTCTGTGGGCTACTGCTCTGCAATGTATTAGCCCACTCCGTCTGTTGGACAGCTCATATATGGCTGGTGTACACCTGACAGGTGTCCTGTTGTGGAGGAGTCATGGGTATATTTGGGATAGCATGATCAATGCAAACCTTCCACATGCTCATAGAATGCAATTGTCAAGGATTATGCAGAGTGGCCTGGATACTCCCCCAGCATGGGTCCTTTGAAGTCTTCCACCCCAGTCTTCACAAGTGTAAAGTCTGATTTTGATAAATACACTTTGTTTGCAGTGACAACCTTGCCTGGGGGTGGGGATGGGATATGGATGTCCAGGGAAAGGTGGGTATGGTCAGATATCAACAATGGTGGTCTATCTGTGGTGTGGAACAGTGAGTACCCATGTTGCAGATGGTCAGCTGCAATATGTATTCCCCCTTGTGGCTGTGGTGAGTGGTCCTGCCATAGCACATGGACTCACACATTGTAGTGGCTGTAGGGTAATGTTGTAGAGGCCTGAGTAGTTCCCACACACAATATACCTGTACCTGAAGTTAACAACTGGAATGGTGTATGTGAACACCTTCATATCTTGGCACTGTTCCCAGGGAAGCAAAGTGTGTGTCCTGGATGTGGGAGGGGTGGTCCAAACTGGTTGTGTTGTGTGTTACAGGTCCTGTGGTCAAGAAGCATGGTATAGAACATAACCTACCAGTGCTGATGTGCATATCTGACCCTGAAGTAGGTGGCTGCAAATGAATATATATGCTATCCCCCACCTGACAGGTAGTAATAGATGTACATACCTCTGTATAAATAATGATGTCAGCACCCTATAAATACTGCAGGTGCAGAGCAGATGCCCAGGAATTCGGATAGTGCGCTCTGCTAATGCATCTCCCTCAAGTGTCATAATATAGTTCGGTAGGGGTTTGAATCCTGCAAGCGGTGAGTGGGGTTGGCATGTGTGCAATTCGGTGTGAGAAAAATGTCCCTTTTGGCAACTAGGAGAACACACTACAGGATGCACATTCCCCTTTCTAAACACTGATGATGTTAGCACCCTAAAAGTAAAGCAGGAGAATGGAAACCTCCCAATAATGCGAATAGCACGCTCTGCTAATGCATCCGTCTTGAGTGCCATAACATAGGTAGTGGTTTGAATCCTGCAAATTCTCAGTATGTGTGCAATTCTGTGTGAGAAGAATGTCCCTTTTGGCAACTAGGAAAACACACTACAGGATGCACATTCCCCTTTCTAAACACTGATGATGTCAGCACCCTATAAGTACAGCAGGAGAAGAAAAACCTTCCACTCATGTGAATAGCATGCTCCGCTAATGCGTCCGTCTAGAGTGCCAGAACATAATTAGATAGGGGTTTGAATCTTGCAAATGCTTACTGTGTGTGTGTGTGCAATTCTGTGGGAAAGAAATGTCCCTTTTGGCAACTAGGAAAACACACTACAGGATGCACATTCCCCTTTCTAAACACTGATGATGTCAGCACCCTATAAGTACAGCAGGAGAAGCCCTTCCAGTAATGCAAATAGCGCGCTCTGCTAATGCGTTCGTCTTGAGTGTCATAACATAGTTAGGTAGGAGTTTGAATCCTGCAAATGCTCTGTGTGTGTGTTTGGATGAGGGGGGTTAGTGTGTGTGCAATACTGTGTGAGAGAAATGTCCCTTTTGGCAACTAGGAGAACACACTACAGGATGCACATTCCCCTTTCTAAACACTGGTGATGTCAGCACCCTATAAGTATAGCCAGAGAAAAAAAACCTCCCAATAATACAAATAGCATGCATAACTACTGCGTCTCGTACTAGTGTTATAACATAGTTAGGTAGGGGTTTGAATCCTGCAAGTGTGTGGGGGGGTGGAAGTAGGGTGTATGCAATTACATGTGTGAGAAAACTGACCCTTTTGGCAACCAGTACAACACACCAGCTGCTGCATATTCCAATCTTTACACAGAGATGATGTCAGCACCCTACAAGTAGAGTAGAAGAGGGCAAATCTCCCAGTAATGCAAATAGCATGATCTGCTACTGCGTCTCTCAGTACTGTCATAGCACAGTTAGTTATGGCTTTGAATTCCACAAATGCCACGTGTGTTTTTGTCACACAGAATGCCCATGTGTGTGGGTTGTTGTTCACAATAATGCATGACATCGATTAAACCAGTAATGGCAATGCATGCAGATGATGTATGTGTGTGCCAAATACACATATATACCTGTGACCTTCAATAGTTCCCATGTCTGATGCCTGCCACATGTGAATACATGGTATTTGCACTGGATACCATTATGACTGTGGTTTTCTGTGCGGGTGCTGCATGTGGTATGTGTATATACAGTGTGCGTTGTATATGGTATCATCCTAGCAGCAAGGGATACACATCTGGTCTGGGGCATATAGTCTACATGTTGTTGATGAACAGGTGCTGCATGTTTTCACCTGTTGTGGGAGTGGTAACAAGTTGTTCCATAGCAATGCAGTGACTACATGCTAGGAACCTTTCAGCTAGGGTGTTGTAGCTACAGTAATTCATCAGCATTCAGTAATACTTCAGCATTCTTGGTGAGGGTATGATGCCAACTAAGGTCAGGGTCATACCAGCCTGTGCCACATGCTCAGAGAGCCCTTCTATGTTCCCTATCATGTAGTCCAGGGAGGTACATCACAGGTCAGCCATAGTGGCATGGACAATGACTGAGTCATATGTTTCCATGCCTCTGACTGACCTGTATGCTTGTGTTATGTGGTGGACCATAGTGCCCCATGGGCATATCACTGTGACCTTCACCTTGTCCAGCCTGGTGAGCGGGACCTCACTGTACCGGACAATAAAGGTACCTAACACAACTGTAGCAGGTGTGTTGTCTAGCTGTACAGGCTGTGACTGTTTGGCACACAGGATATGTGTGCTATGTGTTGCACGTGCTGTGTTCCAGCTTAACGTATGCCTGTGTGCCAGCTGCAGAGGTGTCTGCTGCTCAGGCAGGATGCTATTCTGAGGCTCCACAAATGCCCCAGTGTGTTCATGTGTTTGGATTGCTGTCAGTGTAGGTCTACATCAGACTGGTATTGTAGTCACTGTAGTATTTCATGCCACCTGACAGGTTATGCCAGTACTGGGTTCAGAGTGCTTAGTCCCCAGTTTGGCTATGTGGTTGCATCTCACACATGTGTTGTACGTCCATGTGTAGGGGAGAGGGTTGACTGTGTACATGTGGCAGCTGTGACATTGCCACATGACTCACATATTCCACAACTGTACCATAGAAGTGACTGACAAGTGATCTTTGCACATGCTACCATAGTATTGTGATTGCCATGGTGATTAACAGCACATAGGGCCAATGGGGAACAAGGTACAGAAGGTGAGTATATGAGGGTGTAGTGCCTGTGATTAGTTAGCACTGGCATATATGACTGCTCACGTGGTCAAATGCCAGGTAAGTCATATGCAATGTGTCACAGGCAACGTACATGCGAACAGGACAAACAGTGATGTTCTGCCAAGTGAGACATGGGCATACATATAGTAAGCTATGCAGATGTCACTAGGAATCCACAGAAGCTCTGTAAATCTGCAATGCAGGTGGAATCAGTGTTCCAGGGTAACTACAAGCAAACATGCATGCAAACAAAGCTACAGTAAGCAGGGCTGCATGTAGTCCATTGTACAACAAACAAGCTGTACCACTTCCAATAGGTAACAGTGCAAATATGCAGGCACTATACACATGTACATGGAAATACACAGGTCAGATGGCCAGGGTCCAGTCTCAGCGCACACAAGTGTACAGACCATGTACCGTCAGGATGTACAATAACCGGATGGAAACCCAGGTGCTCACACCTGCAGTAATACACATGTCAAATAACAGACACTGAGCCATCACTCAGTGGTTCCATACTTAGTAGGATGTATGCTACCTGTCCTGCCACCACAGTATCCCTGACATTTATGGGGACTCTCCCTCTTGTGAAAGTTAGTTTTGTGTGTTGGGGCTGTCTAGCATGGTATGAGATGTGAGCTTGCAGTGCTAGGGTGCTCCTGTGTGTCCTGTACCAGTCGTGTAGTACTGCACACATATCAACATCCTCAAACATCCGCATTGCAGAGTCCAGTTTGGGCAACATGCCACTTGCAGTTTACATGTCCATCATTGCATATCAATACTTTCATTACCTTATCCCCTGTGCTACCTATGTATGTGGCCTTCTGTTGACATCCTTACCACCAGTATGCCAACATGTGCAGATGATACACTATGGTACTTACCATGGGTGTAGACAACAGTACAAGACAATCATACCCTTACTGCATCAGGCATGCTGGGATATACCCACAATTATATCAGCACACAGTACTGTTAACAACATGATACTATTACTACACGTCTATGTGCATCAGCAACATGTTAACCTGTACCTGCACTGATGTTACAGATTGCAGGAGGTGGCACAGTTTCAACTTGGTATGCCTGAGTCTGCCACTGATACCACCAATTGACATGTATGTGTATGTGTGTTGGTGAGGGACAGCAGTACAAGGTGGGGCAATGTTGATGCAGTGTGTGTGTATGCAGTAGCCCTAGGTGTTGTCAATTCGCATGTGTGTATGGATGCACACAGTTCCAACACATGGCTGCCATATACTGGTGTTTGTGGACAGCCACAGACTGTACCTGCCAGGCCATACAGATCAATGTCTCTGGCCACGGACACGGTACCTGTGCCTTGCAGGGGTGCCACGTACCGTATCCGGTACCAATCCAGACTGGGTACTGTCATCAGAAGCAGGTGTTCGTTGACTGGACACAGATCCCTGTTGGGCCTGTCCAGAGCCATGTGCACGTGGTCTCCTGGGGTGGTCTGATGACAGCACCGACCCAGCATTGCTGGGGCTGCTGCTGGCACTATGGGGGTGGCCGCGGCCCTGTTGTCATCCGCGACGACTGTTAGCTGCTGCTGTTGCTGGCATACGCCCACGTCCACGCCTCAACCGTCCACCATTGCCCTGGCTCATGGACATGTAGTTGTGGAACTGATCTAATATGTCCCCACAACGTCTGTCTATGACATTGGTGAAATTACGGATGGCAGCCGCAATGTCACACATACTGTCAGTCATGGCTGTGCGACATGCTGTCAGCTCCCTCAGACCCTGTCTGGTGTACCGTTCCATACGTGACTGTGCCTGCAGGACAGCCTGAAACATAGCTGAGGTTGTAAGACCTCTGTGAGCATGTCTGACAGAGGCAGTACGCCCACGGATGCTCCCACGAGAACCCCTGGACATCTGTCTGTGTGGTACCATCTCAGGGCCATGCCCATGGCTGCTGTGTGGGGAAGCATGTGTCACAGATACCACATTACCCTGGTCAATGCCCACTGTATCCTGTCCATCACCTAGGGACATTGGTGACAAAGGATGTATTGGCAGGATGACTGTGCACATTGATGGGGTTGACAGCTATGGACTGTCAATTGTCTGACCAATGACGGACCCTGGCACACCTTCCTGTGCCATTACACAGATGTCATCATTATCAGTACCCATGGCACCTGATTCAGGTTCCCTGCTGCATGACACCAGAGCAGCACCAGAACCTGTGGGAGGGAAACAGGAAACACAGTTTACAATGTCTACACAATGTTACCAGTGATGCACACATGCACCCATGCACAGGTGCTCACGTGCTGAGGTGCACATATGCACACATAAACGTGCACAGGTGCACACATGCACACATGCACAGGTGCACACATGCACACAGTTGCACACTTGCACACAGTTGCACACTTGCACACTACTCGGTATGCGAGATATCAACACACAGACACAGACACACCTGCATGCATACACAGATCACTACTAAGTGAGCCTAATATTACTATTACTTTCAAGACTATTAAAGGTATTGTTAATACACACTCACCAGCATGGATAGGCTGCATTGCTGTTACACCGGAGGGACCTGCAGAAGTGAGGAAATTAATGTCAGTGGGCACAACTGTGCCATTGTTACTGAGTATGATACAGGTCAATAGTACAATAGTTGCCTTTCACAGGTCAGCTGCTGATATTGAGACTATCACACTTGCACATTAAATACTAGGATGACAGCTACAAACCAAGGACACACCTCACACATGCATTAACTACCAGTGTACACAACAGTCAACTATACATATGGCATATTACCTGCACGCTCGTAGTCATGGTGCTGTGTGGCTCCAACCTCCATCATAATGCAGGTCTGCTGCTGTTGTTGTTGTTGGTGGGCTGGAGCCACAACACTTATGAGTTGTCCCTCCAGTCTGGTGAGTGGGGGATGTGTAGCCACCCCACCACCTGTGGCAACCTGTTGCCTGTAGATATCCGACGCACGCTGATGGACATTTCTGATTAAATCACTGCAGTGATGTCGTACCTGCTCATATGTCCTATTATGCATGCCTATGTCATTTACCCAACAGACCAGGTATTGCCACAGTGCAGCCCTCTCCTGCTGATTCTGGCTGGTGCGGGAAAAGAGTATTGCATAATCCCGCACCAGGCTCTGGTGTATTTCCTCATCCTCAGCTGCAGAGTATCCTGGATTGTGCTGGTGAGCCATGGTCCTGAAAAAGGAAATAAAATGATATCAGCAAAATATGTCAGCAGAATTTGGCACACATACTACACATGCTACTCGACTGTTGTGATACAACATATCTCACATATATAGCATCTGTCTGTCTATTGGTGGATACACATGTAAATGAGCCAACAACTGTGCAACAGTACCTGGCACACTCCATACGACATACTACCAAACCCCAGCAGTCAGAACACTGATTCAGGTCCAAAGCACCTCCTCACTCTGGGGGTTTGTATCGAGGTACTGTATGGGGTACATCATCAACTACTGTGATCTGACCACAAACTAATTGCCCTGGATATACATATCCCACCTCCACCACCAGCACAAACGACTACAGTGAATAACATTTCAAACGCAAACTATACACTTCATAAGACTGAGATGGTATCCTTTAAGCCCACTAGGCCAGTGGAAGCCACAACCCACAATGCTGACTCCTTCACAAATGATTTCTATGGGCATCTCCGAGAATGCATGGATCATGCAATCCCATATAAGACCAAGACACTCTCCACAAAGGGAAAGCATCCTGTCTGGTGGACCCCAGCCATAGACAGATTGTATAACAAAAGATGGACGCTACTGCAAGACAGAGCATAATTCCATAAAGGGAAGGCATGTCTGATCAGCACTAGTTAAGAGCTATGTTCTCTCATACAAACATCCATGGGCAACTTTGAGAGGGAAATCACCGGGGACACTACAGATAACCACAAGGCCTTCTTCAGTTATGTTAGAAACCTGGTCAGAAACCCTCCAATATGCTCATAGTTAGTACACAACAACAAATAATTCACTGAACCCACAGCTATTGGCAACATTGTGGCAGACAGGTTCAGTGCAATTTTCCCCCGTCCCTCTCCCCCACATGAAGAAATACTTATCCCAGCTGAATGTAACCTCCCTGTCATCACAGAAGTCCAGGTGAGAGCCGCCCTCAGAAAAGCAAAAAACACAGCATCAATGGGACCTGATGGTATCCCCGGTTGCATGCTATATGAACTCCAAGAGGAGCTAAACACACATATAGAAGTGCTATGTAACACTAGCCTGACTACAGGATATGTACCTGTACACTGGCATACAGCAGCAGTGGTTCCACTCCACAAAGGAGGCACCTCTACATACCAATACAATACAACACAATACAATACAATACAATACAATACAATGCAATATGCTATTGCCCCTGGGACTACAGCAGCATACTGTTCTGCTACCCTGACCATTGTGACACATGTGATGTGATGGTACCTGCTCCTGTCAAACAGTTACACAGGGTGACTCATATGGCATATTACCTATCTGACTAACATTCAGCAGGGGTATGTGTGACATGTACTCATGGGGAGTCTTGCTTCTTAACGCTGTGTGGTTTATTGCAGGGTATGTCTTATCTGTGGGTAGGAACCTGTACCTCCACATTGTGCTCTCTACTGCGGTGTCAAGGACGACACACAGCGGTCATTTAGGTTGTGGATGGTGTAAGGTGTTACTATGGTTGTTGGACATCTGTCATGGGTGTGACTTAAGCATGTAAATCCAGGAGTGGTAACCTCTATGTGGGTAGTATGTGTGCACTCTGTGGTGTTGTCAGTCACTGTGCATTGGTAATGTGTTTGAGTGCATTGTCACAGTGTCGTACATGTCACTGTGTCCTTCTCCATATCTATAGCTGTCATGTAAGGTACATACCGTGGCAGCCATTGTGTGGTGTAGAGGGGTACACTGACCTACATGTCCATAGCTGACACACCATGTCTGCTGACACATACCATGTACAGGTATTCCAGCAATAGTGTGCCACTGTGACTATCATTGGGGGGACTATTGTACACATTTATGACCCTGTTCACCCCCGACACATGCAGTGGTGGGCAGCCAATCACATATCTGGTGGTTATTGGTGTAGGTGATTTGAAATGGGGTATGGTACTCCAGTTTCAACACTGGTGTTCACTCCATACCTTTGTCACCAGGCACCTGTTGCAATACATCTGTACACATGTGCCTCACTCAGAATATATTTACATCTCTCTCTCTCTCTCTCTCTATATATATATATATATATATATATATATATATATATATATATATATATATATATATATATATATATATATATATATATATATCTAATGTATATATGTATGTATATATATATATATATATATATATATGTCTATATATATATATATATATATATATATATATATATATATATATATATATATATATATATATATATATATATATATGTGTGTGTCTACATATACACATATATATATCGAACTACATATATTGCTATAGATATGGAGAGAGGGGGGGAGTATGACAGAGAGGGGGTGAGAGTGACAGAGGGGGTGGGACAGGGGGAGTGTGAGATCATCATATGCAGTCATATCTGTAGATAGTCAGATCTGTCTGTCTATGTATATGTATCTACATATATCTATATCTGTATGTGTGTATTACATATATATATTTGTACATATTCTATCTATCTACATCTGTCTATGTATTCCTACATCCTTCTCTATCTATGTATACATATATGCAGAATATATATATATATATATATATATATATATATATATATATATATATGTATATACATACATATATTGACATACATACGTATCCATATGATAGATAGGTATATCAACATGTTTGTTTACAAAACTGTATAAACATACTAACATACTGCTAAACATACATAACTGTGAAACCTACTTTGTACATTGCACTACAACCTACATTCAACCTACATTGATATGTGCACATAGATGCCCTCACATACATATGTATGTGCAGCCTTCACTGATAGTTGCTGTATGTCCCCTGCCCTATGCACATCTTCATATACATATAGATACAGACCAATGACACATATGGAGGGTTCACAGTATGTAGACTTTTAAAGTATTACTTTACATTACCTGTGTTTGTCACAGCTGCTTGCATTGCCATTTGGATCAGTGTCCTTCTGCTGCTCCAGTTGACAGATATCAGCTTTCTAGTAGGTCTTGTTGAGTGTTTTTGTTTGTGTATGTTCTCTCTCTCTCTCTCTCTCTCTCTCTCTCTCCATCCATGTGATGGCCTCTGCACCAATTGTTAGCCAGTGTTTGCTAATTGCATGCAGCCAGTTGTGTACTGATTGCAGTTCTCATTGTGATTTCAGGACAGTGCTATAAAAAGGAATGTGAGATAGGCATAGCCCTTTTAGAGTTTAAGGGCAGGGACCATGCTGGTATGCTGTGGACACTGTTCTGTGAGTGTAATGGTTAGTATCTCTCTCTCATATTTCCTGCTGTGTTGTAGATTAACATTTCTCCATTCATTTCTCCAGTTTCCTGTACTAAGTGTGTATGTACACTGATGTCTAAGACTACTACTACTGTTAATGTGGGTGTGTGTGCTTTCCTGTGGGACATGTGGTGTAACTGGTATATAGCAGTGGCTATGGCTTCAATATTTGCCCTTTACATTCACTACTTGTATGCCTGCTAGGTGTCTTGACTGTAGCATTTTGCTGTGACTTTCCTATTTTCCATGTACATTCACACCTTGGAATGCTTGCTATATCTGCTAGGGTGTTACTGCATGCAGTGTGGTCTGGCCATGGTGTGGGCCTTGACATCTATTAGGGTATTTGAGTATGCTGCTGAGCAGGCCCTAGAGACTTTCAGGTGCATCTTTTATCTGCCTCATGGAATGGTACATATCAGTGGGGTACACCCATTAAATTGTCTGGTATTCTGCAGTTGTGACTGTGGGTTAGCATGAGCATATGTATTACTACACTATTTCCGACGTGCAAGTGGTGCATACTTTCAGTACTTCATAGTTACCATTGCATGTGTTGTAACACCTTTCTGCCTACTGTTTGTACATTTCACAGGGAGTCTGTGGGGCATCCCTGTAACTCAGTCACGGTTGCTATGTCTAGGCTCATAACTATTCAAATATGGCAGTGTCAGACCTCTCAAGTGTACAGATATTTGCAGGATGTCCACATTTATGTCTCATATTTTGGTCCATATCTCATAAACAGCTTTTTCTGGCAAATCAGTCAGGGCTCAAGTCAGACTATAGTGACAAACATTTCAGTTTCAGACTTTATACCCTTCCAAACATCCAACATAATGCAAAACCTGTTACTCTCTAAACTGTCTAAGTTTGTTGGAGCAATATTTAAAATGTGTCCCTGTTTTTGGGCCTTTGCTCCACATTTTGTATTACTTAGTCCGGATGTGTTGCTGTAAGAGGTTGTGGGGTATAGGCAGTGATTATCCTGCTGTGAGTATGTGTGTGGCTTGCAAGGTGCTGCAGTGACATTATTACCTACTAGCTACCAAGTAGCATGGCTGTTTCTGTTCACACACTACTATTATAGTAATCCATTACATTTGACAGTAAATATACATGACGTGCTTTGTGTACTACACATCCTATATCCCCTTTACATTCATTCCTACTATTGCATGATATACCTACCCTACCCCCAATTCCCACCCACCCCCAGTGATCCTACATTTATCCCTCCAATAGACACACCCACACCATATGTTACACCAATCATATACCTCCCTTCACTGCCACACCCATTCACACCTTATCACTCTTCCACCAATACTTCACCTATCCCCTACCTGTCTAATTAGTCCCTCCCACAAGAACTCCTCCTAACATACCCCTCTATACCTCCCTCCAACCTTAAACACTTACCTCTAACACTAGTTTGCATCCAACCTAATCATGCCCTACCTACTACAAATATCATTACTTATCACACTCCTAACAACTCTATCTACTACTTATCTCTTGTCTTCCTATAAAAAACCTCTTACCTACACCCTCCATATTCCATCCAAACACACTTTAACACCTATAATACCAAACCAACCTACCTTTCAAACTAGTACTTCTCAACCTACCTACCTAAGTGCTAAATTTCATAGAATAGTTCACATTAAATATAACAAACTAAAAACTAAACTAACAATTCACTTTTACTGTAAACCTCTCAGACCAAAATACTTTATATTTCTCCACACATTAAAAGATGGGGACATTCATCCTAATCCCGGCCCAACATCTTTCCCTACCACCATAAATAACTCCCAAACCAAATATAACACTGGACCTCTTATCAACCCACCTAATTATCTCACCATTGCTCATCTTAACATACGCAGCATTTGCAATAAAATACCACATGTTCATTGATGTCCACCAATTTGATACCCTCTGCTTATCAGAAACATGGCTAAAACCCACAATAAAAGATAGTGAAATCACACCTCCAGGCTACAGTATTTTTCGTGTTGACCGCACATTGAAAAAAGGTGGAGGTATAGCAATTCTCTACAAAGCACACACACAACTTAGTACCATTAATCTTAACCTACCTCTAGACTTCAGCAGTGAAATACTTATCTCAAAACTTCAGCTCAACAGACATAATACTATAAATATTATATGCATCTATCTCCCCCCAGGCAACAATATTGGTATACTTGAAAAAATACTCAATGGACTGTCTTCTCAACTCCCACAAGAAACCATAGTCCTAGGAGACGTTAACATTGATTGGAATTCATGTAACAATACAAACCCTTCCAACCACATTACCCTTTATGGTTTCTCACAAGCTATTAATTCACCCACCAGAATCAACAAACTAAATAAAAAAGAAAGCACCTTAGATTGGATACTAACTAATAGCCCTCACCAAACGTATACCGCAGAAACCCTTCCAGATGACCTTAGTGACCACCTGCTAACATACATAATCAGACATAAAACTAACCCAACCTTCCCTATCACTATTAGAACAGTTCGCAGCAAAAACATTTTAACCCTGAACTATTCCAAATAGACCTTAAACAATGTAATTGGTCTCCTCTAAAATCCCTCCCAATTAACAAAGCAGTTGAATACTTTAACTCTACATTCCTAACAATCCTGGACCACCATGCTCCTATGCGCTGTATTAGAATGATAGCTAAACCTGCTCCTTGGCTCTCAAACAAAACTAGGCAACTAATCATACAAAGAAACAAATCCTGGGCCAAATGGCGAACTACTAAGAACTCCACGGACCAACTAACCTTTCGACAAGAAAGAAATATCACAAAAAAGCCATCATACTAGACAGAAAAAATTACTACCTTCACCTACAACAGTCCTCCCTCAAGGAACCTCAAAAATTTTGGTCTACTATTAATAAACTTACTCATCCAGGAGAAACTATTACCCCCAACCCCTTAGGCAGTAACCCTGACAATTTAACTGATATAGCAAATGCCTTTAACTCTTTCTTTACCAATACTATCCAAACTCTTGCCAGCCACTTATCCCCCGATATCACTAATCTACAAACTCCCACCTCCAAGGTTCCCCCAGTATTCAAGTTAGAACCAGTACCCACATCATACATTCGCTCCCTTCTCCAAAAACTAAAACCAACTACCCCCTCAGCTGACAAACTCCCATCAGAATTCCTGCAAATAGCATCTAAAGCCATAGCTTATCCCATCTCCTTACTGATAAATAGAACCCCAAATGAAGGTATAATCCCATCCATCTGGAAAATTTCTCACATTATCCCATTACACAAAGGTGGAAACTCTAATGAAATGTCCAACTTTTGTCCCATAGCACTGCTCTCCCCTATTGCAAAAATAATGGAAAAATGTGTCCACAAACAGCTTATGAACCACCTTCTCCTTCACAATCTACTGGCAAACTGTCAACATGGATTTAGACCTTTTCACAGCACCTCTACTGCCTTGCTTTCCTTTATAAACTATATCAACGAAAACCGCAATAATAATATCCTCTCCTCTGCAGTCTTCGTAGACTTATCAA
This sequence comes from Protopterus annectens, assembly GCF_019279795.1. Taxonomy (NCBI): domain Eukaryota; kingdom Metazoa; phylum Chordata; order Ceratodontiformes; family Protopteridae; genus Protopterus; species Protopterus annectens. The sequence continues at coordinate 988,566,258 of NC_056726.1, read as the reverse complement.
AAGCTTTTGACATGGTTAACCACCATATCCTTCTACACATCCTAAAGTCCCACTCACTACATCCACTATCCATGAACTGGTTCACATCCTACCAAGAAAACAGACAGCAGGCTGTACTCTGGAAAAACACTCTATCTAATCACCTACCTATCTCATTAAGTGTCCCACAAGGCTCCATAATAGGCCCTCTCTTGTTTTCCATTTACATCAATGATCTCCACTCAGCCATTCCACTCTCGACATGTATTCAATACACAGATGATTCTACCATTGTCTGCTCAGCCTCCTCTCTAGATGAACTACAATCCCAAACACAAAAAGCTTTTAATACAGTAGAAAACTGGTTCTCCAACCGCTGCCTCTTACTAAACGCTAAAAAATTAAACTTTTACTCTTCACACCTACCCAAAGGACTACCCCTTTACACTTCACCCTCACATCTGATAATGGCACCCTTATTTCCCCTGATCTGACCACTAAACTCTTAGGAGTCACAATTGACAATAACCTCAACTTTGACCCACACATAAATACCACAGTAAAAGTAGTCAACAGAAAATTAGGATCCCTCTATAGAATAAAACCATATCTAACACCATTAGCTAAATCCACTATAGCTAGAACTCATTTACTCTCAACCCTTCTTTCCCATCTACACTAACCTCTCCAAAAAGAACCTCAACAAACTAGCTATATCCTATAATAACATTGCCAGATTTGCTACTAGCTCCCCTTATAGAACTCATCACTGTCTTAATCTAAAAAAACTAGGCTGGCTTGAACTTCCAAATCTGATACAATTTCATCAACTCTCAATAACTCACAAGGCCCTTAATCAGCCCAACAATACTCCCATACTCTCTAGCTTTATTACACCATATAGTAATCTCAAAAATTTACGATCCTCAAACAAAATCCTTATGAATATAACTAAATCTAAAAACTTAGCAGGTGATTCCTTGCTCTCCAACTCTGTTGGAAAAGTATGGAATCAATTACCACCTGATCTTACATCCCAGACCTCTCTCCCACTTTTTAAAAGACATCTAAAACACTACTTCAATAGCCACTGGTTATGCTCCTGTTGTAACCCTGACTAACAATTTCTTGTCTCTGACCTTCTACCTTCTCTAAATACTAAACTCCTTAAAATACCTTAATATCCTTTTCTTTCATATAAATTATATAAGTGTACTATCAAACTAAGACCTACTAAGATTTGTTCAAAAAAAAAAAATAATAATTGTTTTATTCTTCTATATTTTTACATAGTATTTATAATATGACTCTCTGTTATAATTATAGCTGTTTAAAACTGTTTTTGATGTCATCATTATTGCTGCATAGAACTATCTCTATGTTTTTCTTACATTGTATGTTATTTCCTGGAGCTTTTCTCCCCGGGCCTCTACTGAAAATGGACATATATCCAGTTAGACTAGCCCGGTCAACAAATGTAAAATAAATAAATAAATAAATTGTAGCACAATGTTCTTATATAGCAGTCATGGCTTAGTGGTAAGTCATGCAGACTACTGTTTCCAAGGTCCTGGGTTCGGGACTGACAGTGGGATTTTATTTTGTTTTTGAGCAGACTACAGGTCTTGTCATTCAGAGTGACAAAGGCACTTTTAAGCAGTTGTAACCGGGTTAGCGCTGGTTTATGCGGAGCTCACGCATGCACACTGGCGTTCAGCTCTGTGTATACCCGCTTACAACTGCTTAAAAGTGCTTACTCTTGCGCACACCCGCACTAATTTCTTTGAAAGAAATGAAAATGGGGAGACAGGAAAGTGGTGAAAAAGGGGTCACAAAGAGGGTAAGACAGTAGGGAAACAAGCTCGGGTTTTGCAGGAGGGATGTAGGTAAGGCCCATAGCTGCCCATTTCTTCATCAGCAACACCTGTGCATATGTTTGTAATTTGGTGTGACATTTGAAACCTTCCACCCCTGAGAGAGGTGTAAGGACAACAATAATACTTGTACAGCCAATTGTAATTGACAATTTCCATGTCCAGCAGACATGTGTGCAAAATGGGCAGCTATGTATGGGGCGTAATTTTTTTGTGGGTACAGAGTGCCCTTTTTTTTCTTTTTTCAGGTGAGAGTGGTATGTCAGGTACAGGAAGTTGGTATAGCTGGGGAGGTAAGTTGGGTAGGTTAACAGACAAGACAAACAAGATGTATACAGGGGCGGTGTATGACACATGTGGGGGGGGGTTACACAATTGACGGGGACGGATGTTTGGATATCTCGAGCCCATGTGCCCACAGATGGCAACAATGGAACTGAGATCCCCACCCATGGGCAGTTGCCACTGTGCCTTCACTTCCCAGGACAGGGCTGTGCTGGGGGCTGTGTAGGCCAGGCAGCAGGCACGCCCCTTAGTTGTGCCACCCGTGCCTCAAGCTGGCGTAGGGGCCCAAGAACAGCGTCCCAGATCTCCCTACGCACCACAGTCCGGACATTACAAAGGGTGAGTGGATGTTCTCCTCCAGCCACACTTGCAGAGGGGGGACGAGCCCCATCTTCTGCAGCGCTTCCACCCGCAGGTGACACAGGGCCACCGGAGGAGGGTCCAGCCTGGGCACTACTGCCAGGTGCACTCGCTGGCTGAGGAGGGAGAGGTGGGTCCGCTGGAACCCGGCTTCCCTGTTGTCCTATGTTTTGCATTATGTTATGATAATTTGGGTTAGTAACGTACAATACCATTCACAATTAGTTGTAACAGCATGCATTAGCATTCCCATTAACCAAACACCCATATATTCAAACCATTGAACAGCAAGCATAACACATGCATAATTTGAACAGCAATACACAATCCAATAACATGCAGGGTTGATTGATGGCAACAGGCCATCAGGTTTGGATGTATGAACTGGGCAGATGCATCAACGTACATCCAAATATGTATGAACCAACAGGACAAATGTCCAGGAGTGTTAATTGTGATTGCACATACCAATTTCACGTGGAATGGATTATATGTGGTTATAGGGTAGGGTGAAGAAAATTTAATTAACAACTTCAAATACCAATACATATGCTGTACATTTCTAAATAGCTGCAGATATATACACACTACAGTTCTGCCTACAGTTTCCTATGTGATAACTACTTCAGGTTGGTGATAGGAATGTTACTGCTACATCAATATACATTTTCATTTTTATTCTTACACATTCATATCTGGCTCTGTTCAGCTACATCATCCTGCTACATTTGCTTTATATAGCTATAGACAACTGTGGATGTTTGGTATTTCAGACAACCATACTATCTGCATATTGCAGACTGAGAGCAGCATATCCAGATTTTGGGACACACATTCCAGCTGCGGTACCATTTTCAACACATGTTACTGTTTGGTTCTGCCTGTCACATTCATTTCATTCTGCACTGACTGCAGTATACTTTATTCAGGAGTTATTACTACTTTATTGGTGGATTCATAACTCTTTCTCACACTCTCTCACTTGTTTTATTTTTACAATTCAGGATGGTACTTAATTCTAGGCTTTATTGACATGTTTTACCTGTAGTTAAAACAATCCTTTCCAACAGTCTCACTTCTGTCATGTTTCTGTATTTCAACAGGGATATATTTCACACATGTGTTTTACTCAGCTTCTGCAGCTATACTTTTCAGCCTGCTGCAGGTTATGTACTATTATATTACAGGTGGGACATCTTTATTTCAGACTTGTTTAATTTTTATGTTTGGATTACAGGCTGCATCACACTTTTGTAATCAAGCAATACTTGCAAACCCTCTTACACTGCTACTTGCACATTTTATTAATTAGTGACTACACTGCACTCTTTTGCTAACTGTCATACTTATATATTTATTTACAGTTACAGGGAGAGAATTACTGACCTGCCTGGTGGCGCAACCGTGCCAGCCTATCGCCATAGGCTCGACGGTTCTCAGAATGGACACCTGCAGCTGTAATATAAATAAAATAATATTGGAATACACATCTCCATAATATCAGCTAGGTTAATTTCTTACTTAAATAATTACATGTAACTTACTCAGTAGTGGGGCGTTGGGCATTTGCCGGGCCTCCTGGATCCAACGGTTCAGTTGGTCCTGCTTCCATCTCTTCAGGTCCACATGGTGGCGACGGACTTGCTCACCAGTCCTTGGTATCCCTGTGGCACTGGTGAGATCATGAGCTAACCGGTCCCACGCCTCAGCCCTATATGCTTCCCACAGGACCTGGCCCTGCATGAGTTGGGCCTCATGATTGTGGACAAGGAGCCAAACCATATATTTGGACTCCTCAACGCCCCACCTCTGTGCTCAAAAGCAACTACCCTCACCTACACCTGACATCCTGGCTGCAAGTCGGTTCTACAATCGGTTATGCTGTGTATTCCCGCCTATGGGGCTTATATATGCCGTTTTTCCTGCACTTATCTGTGATTGGCCATTTTGGAATTGTACCAGCTTCACAAAACCTGCTTTGTCATGCTCCTCTTTCTATTCATTCCTATATATATGCTATTACTGCATTTTTAAGTGTAATTGTCATGGCTTAGTGGTTCAGTACTTTGACTATGTTGCATGGTATCCTGCGTTCAAACCTGGCCATTTCTTTTTATATTTTATGTCTGTCTACACAGGCTAGGAGGTGTGTCTGTGTAAAGGCAATTTTGATACAGCTTGGTCAACGTTGCCTGTCGGTTAGCTTGTTGGCGCGGCACGCAGCTCCGCGCAAACGGGTTACACTGGTTTACGCGTCATTTGGCTATCAGCACGCATATTATGCTCAGCTCAGCTACGGGCACACAGTTTCAGCATGTTAAAATGCTGCTCAACCCCGGGCACTCATTTTACACCTGTTAAACCACTGCTCACCTACAGGCAGATGTACTCAACTTGTTAGACTGTAGCTCAGCTGTAGGCACATCTGACATTTTTTTTTATTATCTCACATTTCTTCAAAATACATGGCCCATTTCATTACATTTTACATAAAATATAATTTTATATGTGTACATATACATCAGGGACTTGTTTTGTGCTTATTTCACTAAAAATAAAAATTGATGTTGTGGGGGCTCGAACCATGACTGCCTGCTCTTCAGCCGACGTCTCTACTGCTACTCTATTGCTTTTTGGCTTACTTTGCATATTTTGTTCTTATATGCTTTTCCACTGACTGCTAACTGTGGCTAAGCTACGGGCACGCCCGCGCAAACGAGCACACTCACGGGCAAACATCTTTACAATTTAAAAAAAATATATAAGATGTTCATTTCTACATGGGGCATGTGTTGTGTTGTGTTTATTCACATTTACACGGACTCTGTCATGGGGGTTTACTTTCGGGACTTTTACTCTTCTGGGGGCGTGTCTGTTTGCAGGGCTCGGCCTACGGACACGCCCCCTACTGTCTTCCACGGACCGTGTTAGCCTTAGGTGTGATTCAGCATGCCCTCATGCATATGCATGACACGCTGACGTCACACCGTTTAACTGCAGCCTCCGTGTAAGCCTTGTAACTCTTACACGGAGGCTTCGTGAATCCTGCCCAATGTTTTTTTCTGACAAGAATCATACTGTATATTCATGTCTTCCAGTCAATACTTTTTTCCAAGAATGGAAGAAAAGCCATATGAAGCATTTCACAGCAAGCCTCAAACTTTGTTGCATAAAAGTCAAATAGCTGGTCAAATATGTCTGTGCCTTATCTTACACATCTTTCTCAAAAAGTGAAAAAATAGTTTCATACCTAGTTATCAGTGCAGCATCACTGTAGCCGCTTGTCTCAAATAGGTAATTCTTAGTTAACCTTCCCGTATTTTGAGGTTATATTTTAAAAATCTATAGTAACCTTCTTAGATTAACAGGTTATCAATGGGTAGCTATCTCCTCATTATGTACATGATTTTGTTATATACCAGACCAGAATAAATGGTGCTACAGAATAAACCTTTTGGTTTCAATATAAAATGCAACACAATACACGAATCCCCTGCGCGTAGGCAATTGCACGGCTCTGAAGAAACCAATTGAACCAAAAGCAAAAAAGGAGCCAGCAAACAGTGACTGGAGAAATAAAACTGTATTAGATAAACATATCAACAGCAAGTACAGACCGGTTTCGGCTGGAAGAACACAGCCTTCCTCAGTGCTTTTGGTTCAATATAAAATGCCAAAGCTTAATTCAGAGTCTCTAATGATTTAGCAGATACTTTATTGATTTTCAGTCATAGTACGACTGCGATAATTTCGTAACACAAGTGTGCCTCTTCTTTTTGTAAATTTCAGTGTTACAGTTGTAGGGGTTAAGGGCAGGATTGCTATTGTTAGACAAATTATTGATTTTATTAAGTCAGCAAAGAATGATAACACCTTTCTCCTAGATAACTTGGAACTGATTACTGGCCCAGGTGCCGAAGAAGCCACAGAATGAAGATACTGGGGAGTTTCTCCTGCCAGCTCTCCCTTATCAGAAGAAGAAGAAGAAAATATGGCTAATATGCACCTGTACCTGCCTTTAATAGAAGTAAGGACCAGGTGCAAATGGGGAGTGCAAGATTATGCCTAACAATGCATGGCTGTATAGCTGGAGGGAGTCACTTGCAAAAAAAGTGTGTATGCTTCACAGACTGCTTTGGGGATCCCTGTCTTGATAGAGTGTATGCCCGCTCCTCAAGGAGTTTGTCAGAATTGCATAGAAAATATGTCCCCCTACAGTTCCTGCTTTAAGCCATTAATACATAGGAACAGTTGGTTAAAACCCTGGACAGGGTAGAATTATATAATGCTTTTAAACACTGGTGTTTCTGTGTTCAATCCACTGGGATGAGGGCCTTTCAACTTGCATACTGGTTAAAGATGTGATGGGGATGCAGTATCTGACATAATTTCATTGCTTCATGGGTGACTGCCTATCAGCGTGAAGAGTAACGTAGATGTTGCCATGCATGAGTGAAATAAGCACACAATATTCATTGTTTTAAACCAGCTATAAAGTATTTTCCTAGGTTAGTACTAAGTTAACTGCCCTTGCGAGCCATTTTAAGCTTAGCCAATTATCCCTTGTGAGACTCAAATCCTGCACTTTGTGTTTGTAAGGCAAACACCTTAACCATTAGGCCACTCTCCCAACCAAATGTTTGCATCTTTACTGGAGGTAAGGGCATTCCTTTGTTTATACCTGTTAGCATACATTGATAACCAAAATTCTCTCCCTATATGTATATCTAAAAATACTAAATAAGAGTGGCTCGAACACTGATCACTGATGGATGTGACAAGGCACCTCAGTGGGCTTATGTAGATAACCTGCTATACTTGCCATTTGTATTCTGTCCATTAGCCAATTATTTACCCATTAAAGTACAAAACTATTAGCATTTTAGGTTCTTTTCTTCCACTACACTTGATGACCATCAGCTCCATCATTTCTTTAGTGGGCTTTTTCCAGGAATTCATTAGAATTTTTGTACTTCCTTGTTGCATGCTGCCTAACTGACTGATATGTGTGACTACTGCTGTTGCTGGGTTACTTCCATGCATGACTTCATCTATGTTCTTCACATGACTGATATGTGTGACTACTGCTGTTGCTGGGTTACTTCCATGCATGACTTCATCCATGTTCTTCACATGACTACACTTTATGCTGCTTGGTGAGTCAGCATGTCTCAGCTCTTCTTGATGTCTTTCCATTGAGTGTGTCTCACCCTCTTCAACTTGACCACCATCTGGGACATTAGTTTATCCAAAGTCTTTTGTGTCACTGATGTTTTTTCATATGAACCATGCAGACAGACTTACATAACGTGTTAGAACTTAGCTGAATGTGTATATATGATGCCTTTAGGATGGACAGTGCAAAATGCCTTTGCAAAGTCTAAGCGCATGGCGTGTTCAGCCAATCCCTTATCCTGTGCCTATGCAGCTTCTTCAATTAATGCTACCAGATTACATAGAAAAGACCTTCCTTAAGAAAATCAGACTGTTCTTAGTCTGTTACTGTAATATCAATGGTGTCCTTCAGGACAAGTTAATTTATTATCCATTGTGTAAGTCTCTGGAGAATACACTTTAGTCCGACAAGGCTACAATGGCTTGGGTCAATAGAAGTAATTCCCTTAATAATACAATTCATACCTCTTAACTGTCCAGATTTTCACAGAATGTCCAGATTTTTGCTCTTGTTTTTGGTCTGTCATTTATAAAATTTGTGATTTTCTGGCAAATCATTGAGGAGTGATGTCACTAAATAATGACAGACATTTCAGTTTCAGACTTTATATCCTTCGGAAAATACACAATAATGTAAAATCTTTCAGCATATCAACTGTTTAGGTTTATAACAGTAATATCTAAAAATTGTCCCCATTTTTGAGCCTTTGTTCCCCCATTACATTTGGCTTTGTCCAGATTTTTTGTGCTTTCAGGTTGAGAGGTATGATTAAAGCCACTATTGGTAATGTCATACCTTTGGGATATGACCTGTTTAAATAAATTTACTGTACAGGAAACTGAAGGGAATATTCTCAAGTCCCATGGATCTACCACTCTATTTTTCATTGCTGTACATACTATTTCTTGATAGTGTTGAGAGGATCCCCTTTAGTGGATGGGGTACAATAGGGGCATAGTACAGGCTAATGGCCACTAGGGTCTTTTTAAGCCTAGGCATGCATCCAAAATCTCTGACATTAGAAATGAAACATGTTCAAGCAGGGTCCTTGGAGATGAACTATTTCCATTAGAGACATAGGTGCCAAATTAGGAGTGAATTTTTGGTTCACCATCCAATTGCCCAAGTTACACTTGATTGGGTTAGGGAGGAACTCTGCTTCACATGGATGGGAGCCTGTTCCAGAGAAGGGGTAGTCTCTGGGATACATACCTGTCTCTCCAACAGGTCCTATTTATATCACAGGCAAGGTTTAAGTCTTTGGAATGGGTAATTCTGGTGCTGTTTGTTTTGTGGATATTTATGTTGAAACAGCATTTATTTGCCAATGTCTCAGTTCTTAAATTTGAGAAAGGATATCACTTTTTAATTTATTAAAACTACACTTCTTATTTTTATTACACTATAAATTAGTGAAACCTATTACTTTACATTTATATTTTGGCAAAAGCTGATTCTTAGTTGTTGCATTGCATATTTTTTCTTTTAGTTTCCTAATATAATCAAAATAATTTGTTACCCTTTACATTAGATGCTCCAGGTGTCCACACTTCTTCTCAAGCTGTTTCATGATAAATCAAACTTAGAATTTATGAAATCCTTACCCATTACTGTACACATGCTTCAGTTGTTTGGTTGGAGTATACATACCTTGAACAACATCTTATTATAGGTTCATAGGTATGTACTAGGCTAATGGCCCTGGAGCCTTTACAATTCTAGCCCATAGAAGTGCCCTGGCTTCGTGCTGCCTGATGTTAGTTCCCAATGCCTCTATCAAGTAGAACCACTGGAGTGATCCCTGGGGTGAGCTTTCTATTACCCATCCACTCATCAACATTTCTCTTGAGGACAGTGAGGTGCTCTGCTTAACATGTATGGGAAGTCTATTCCAGAACATGGGCAGTCTCTGGGTGAGGAACCTATCACTCCAGCATGTTCTGTTGATTGTGGTAATGAGGTTGAGGTTTCTGGAGCGTGTGGTGCGGAGGGATTGGGATTTCTTTACATGTAGCATTTGTAACAGAGCTGGGTCAGACATGGCTTTGTAAGTCAAGCAGAGATTGCTTCTAAGTAGGTGATACGAGACAGAGAATAGCTGGAGACTTTTAAGTCTGTCCATGTAGGACATGTGTTTAATGCCTAGGATCCTCTTTGTGAGGTACTTCTGTGGCCTCTCCAGCTGTTGCACGTGTCTAGTGAGGTACATGATAAATGGGGCATTATACTAAATGATTGGTCTAATAAGGGAAGAGTAGAGAGAGATGATAACCTCTTTCTTCCTGGATGCAAAACCCTTGGTAATGAGATGTGCCACATAGAAGGACTTTCTGACCACAGTGGCAATGTAGTGGTCAAAGGAGAGGTTGCTGTCAACCTGCATCCCCATATCTCTTATAACACCTTCAGTGCTCAGTGGGCTTCCATCAATGTAGTAAATAGTGGGAACTGAGTTTTTACAAAAGGGGATGACGACAAATTTTTTGGCATAAGCTTAAGGCCATGGTTTCAACACAAATCATTGCTCTTAGTGAGGTCTTGTTGTAGGATGTCCGCATCACTTGGGGAGTTAATAATGGCTCCCAGCTTGTGAACTTGGTCAGCCAGAGTCCCTTTTTGTTGGCATGGACATCTGAGAAGTAGTTGTTGAACAGGAGAGGACCCAGGACCGATCCCTGTGGGACTCCACTTGTGACTGGTTGGCAGTCTGACTTGGAGTCCACTACTTTCACGCTGTGTGTTGTATCTGTGAGACAATTTGCAACCCACCTAGTGATATAGGGGTTAATGCCAAGTTTTGTGAGTTTATCAATAATTCCCGAGTGAGGAATGGTATCGAAGGCCTTGGTCAGATCGAGGTAGGCCGTATGCACTGCCTTACCTTCATCCACAGCCCTGGTGACTGACTCAAAGAAGTCAAACCAGGATGAGGAGGAATGATCTCCCTTTCACAAAGCCAAATTGCATGGGGTCTAGAGTTTGGAGATTTCCTATATCTTTGTCAATCAGGTCCATGATGATGCACTCCATAGCTTTACATATCAGACTCATCAGGCTAATAGGATGATAATTCCCAAGGTCTGTAGTCACACCCCTTTATGGCGAGGGATGACTGTAGCAGTGTGCCATTCAGTAGGGACAAAGCCTGAGGTGAGGCTGTGAGTGAACAGAGCACACAGATGTGGTGCCAGTTTGCTTTTTAGTTCATGTAGAACACAGCCAGGGATATTATAAGGTCCCATGGAAGCTGTATTCTTGGCCTTGGACAATGAAGTTTTAACATGTGCTGCTGTAATGCTGAGTTGAGTGCTGGCATTCTTCCAGTATTGTGACTGGTCCTTGGGGGGGGGGGGGTAAAGTTGGCACTGAATCTGTCAGCCAGTATGTTGGCAATATCTGTTGGCTCAGTATAAGAGGTACCATTGTGCAGTAACTCAGAGCAAATCTGGGTATTGCCGTAGAGGTTCTTGATATAACTATAGAAGGCTTAGTGATTGTTTTTAGTGTCTGCTGCAACTCTGCCTTCATAGTTGCCTTTGGAGGATTTGATGAGGGATCTCAACTTTTTGTTGAAGCTAATAAGGGTTTTTTTCCAGTCTTGGGACTTCACCTTTTTCCTGCAACAGTTTCTTCCTTCTGTTGTAGAGTTTATTAATGGCAGGGTACCACCAGATTGGCTTTCTTTTTTTGGAGGAGAGTGTCTTGCTTCTGTTGGGTATGGCTAGTTCCATACATTTATGTACATGTTCGTACAGTGCATTGGTATATGATTTGGCAGTCATGCAGCTATTTTCCATTGGCATGGGTGCCTTGAGGTTAGCCACCTCTGTTTTCAGAAGCCCAAAGTCAGCTTTGGAGAAGTTTTTCAAGGTGGTTACCTTTGCGAGCGGTGTGGGTGAGATGTCGATTTCCATAGTGATTAGTTTATGGTCAGATCTGACCAGGGAGGGATTGACTATTGGTATAGAGCAATGGTTACCCATGTTAGTAATAACCAGGTCAAGGATGTTGCTTCCTTTAGTGGGGGTCAGAATGAGCTAGTCCAGGGCATTGGAATTGATGAATTCCAGGAAGCGTTGGGCCAATGTATTGTGCTTGAGTAGTTTTCCCAGCTGATGGAAAAGTAGTTGAAGTCTCCTAGTATGAGAGTGTTGGTTTGGACCTTGATAGATTCCAGGGTGCTTAAGAACATGGAGTGAGAGTCTAGGGATATGGTTGGGGACCTATAACAGGCTATGACCTGGATCACCATCTTACCCAATGTGAGTTGTACCTGAAGTATCTCACATGCGTTATGCTGGGCTACTAGTCTGGAGGTGTGCATCATCATCATCTCCTTTTGACTTATCCTGGTTAGGCGTCACCACAGTGGAACAATGGTCCACAGAATGATTGGCAGTGGAGTTTTTACAGTGTCGATTTGCCAGCCTGGCACCCAACCTTCCACAGAAGGCACACACACTCACACCTAGGGCCAATTTAGAGTGTCCAATCCACCTACAGCATGTCTTTGGGATGTGGGAGGAAACCGGAGCACCTGGAGGAAATCAACTCAACTACAGGAAGGACATGCAGACTCCACACAGAAGGCACCCCAGCCGAGAAACGAACTTGAGAACCTCATCCTGTGAGGCAGCAATGCTAACCTTGGCACCACCGCAGCCATGCAAGTCTGGAGGTGTGCATATCCTTTATGAATATGGAGATACCACCACCTTTAGAGCTTTGGTCCATGTTTCAGGGCCGAAAGGTATGGAATGAGTTATAGCCTGGTAGTGCAGGTGTGCTTTCTGCCGCTTTAAACCAGGTCTCCACTACAGCACAAATGTCGATGCTCTCCATTTTGAGGAGTGCTTCAAGTGAGTGCATCTTGAGATTTAGACTTCTTGCATTGAGTAGCATGACCATCAGATTGCATTTATTTATAGCTGTTATGGTGATAATTTGGTGTTTGGAAGACTGCCTAAAAAAGGCACTATAGGGGTGGCAAGAGCATTAGCCAGTACCTGGAAACCCAGGGGTGACAGATGCAGGCCTTCTCTGGCAAAGCATCAAGGTCTGTTAATCATGTCATCCCAAGCAGACAGATACTGGATCCCCTTAGAATGACACCAGAAACATAGCCAATTGTTGAAGTCAGTCATATTTATTATAATTAAACTGCAAAAAGTAACATGCACCACAGAGATATCTACATACTACTTATCAAGGGAATGATGCAAAAGAAATATTAATTCCTATGCTGATGTATATACAGTATTAGGGCTAACATGATTCTAAATATCCATGTACCCCAAACTGTTTATATTTGTGTTTGGAGCCTTCATTCCTGGGAGCTGTCTGAAAACAGACTATGCTCACAGCAAATGCCTACTTATTTAATAAATAATAATAACAATAGGTATGGCCCAAGGGGGCTATGGAAGCCCTCCAAAACTGCTTTGAAAGAACCAGCTGGGATATGTTCAAGGAGGCATCCACAGTGAGTCAGCATCTGAACATTGATGAATACACTGAGGTAGTGATGGCATACATTTCAAACTGTGTTAATGGGGTAACAAATACTAAGAGTATCACTAATGGAACAAACCAGAAGCCGTGGCTCACCCCTAAGGTGTATGACCTTCTGAAGGAGAGAAACTTGGCTTACAGGGCTAAGGACAAAGCAGCCCTAAGTGTAGCAAGAGGTAATCATGTCAGACTCTAAACCAGTTACAAGTGGCATCCCACAAGGCTCAGTCCTGGGACCTCTCTTGTTCAGTATATATTTCTCTGAGGTACAGGCTAACACAGGAGGACTATGGCTGACAAAGTTTGCAGATGACTGCAAACTGGGGGCCATAATTGACTCGCCGGCTGACACACGCATCCTCCAAAAAGGTCTCACAGAGACGGATAACTGGTGCCAGAGCCATGGCCTAAAGCTAAATGCCAAAAAGTGCATAGTCATCGCCTTTGGGAAAAACAAAGTGCCCACAAATTACCACATGGGTGGTAATCCATTAAGTACGGAAGAAGTAATTAGGGATTTGGGGCCCAAGTAGATTGCAATCTCTCCTTTGACAATCACATTGCCAAAGTGGTTAGAAAGACATTCTATATAGCCCACCTTATCATGAAGGGGTTCACATCTAGATCAAGAGAGGTCATTGTGCCCCTCTACTCATCACTCATGAGGCCCATAATTGAATACTATGCCCCATTTGGGATGTACCTTACCAGACACCTGCTACAACTAGAAAGACCCCAAAGGTACCTCACCAAGAGGATCAAGGGACTCAAACAGATGCCCTACGCAGTTAGGCTAAAGAAACTCCAGCTCTACTCAGTTGCTTACCGCCTACTCAGAGGCGACCTGTGCCTGATGTATAAAGCCATGTCCAACCCAGAATTAATGGACATGCTTCACCTCAAGAAATCCAAATCCATCAGAGCTACACGCTCCAGTGACTTAAACCTCAGAGCAGAAATAAATAGAACATGCTGGAGGGACAGATTCATATCCCAGAGGCTCCCCTCACTCTGGAACAAAATACCAATCCATGTTAGACAGAGCCCCTCAATGACCCTCTTCAAGAAGAATCTTGACGTTTGGATGGGAGATTGTAAATTTATCCCTGGGATCTCTTCTGTGTCACTGCTAGACAGAGGCACGGTAAACTAACCTTAAATGGGCTATCTTCTGTGACCTACTATACAGAGGCACAGTCAACTAATCTAAAAAGGGTGGCGAAAGCCAAACACTCTCTGGCTAGGCTTGTAAATGCCCTAGGGCAGATAGCCTAGTATCAACCTATGAACCTATCAACCTATCAACCTATGAACCTATAATCTGAGGAGGGGTATAAAGGAGGATAAGGGGGAATATGGAAGAAAGGTACAGAGCCACTTTAAGACATGAACAATGGAAAGAGATTATGGCAAGGCATAGAGGAGATTACTGACTACAAAATCAGGTCAGCCCAGTGTGAAAACAGCATCATATTCCTGGACAATGTAAACATCTTCCTTGGTAGATTTAAGGAAAGAAACAGGTTGGCACTAAAGCTACCCACTGATGAGAAGGATGCAATACTCAGCCTCAGCACAGAGGAGGTAAGAAGAGAGCTAAGGAGAGTGAACCCCCAGGAAGGCTGCTAGCCCAGACAACATACTGGTCAAGGTGTTATAAGGCTGTGGTGATCAGCTATGCACAGTACCCAAGGAAATATTTAACACTTCTCTTGGCATGGCAAAAGTACCCTAATGCTATAAGGACACTTAACATCATCCCACTACATAAGAAAACCACTCCTTTCAGCCCTAACGACAACACCAGTCACTCTGACATCCACTGTTATGAAATGTTTTGAGCAGCTGATCAAAAAGCAGCTTTCTTCATGTCTACCTCCTGATTTTGACCCTCTGCAGTTTGTGTATAGAGCTAATTGATCCATGGCAATGCCATATCAGTAGCACTACACATCTCCCTTAAGCATTTAGGGAAGGGACAACTATGTGAGGATGCTGTTCATAGACTTCAGCTCCACATTTAATACAGTGATACCAATGCAGTTGATAAATAAACTGGCACATTTAGGAATCAGTAAACATCTCTGTAACTTCATCCTGATCTTCCTGGTTGAGAGACCACAGAGGGTGTGTTCAGGTAAGAACACATCAAAGTGCATTACAGTTAACACTGGGGTTCCACAGGGATGTGTTCTCAACCCACTCCTATTCACACTCCCGAGTCGACCCACGATCGCTATGCTAAGCACAAGTCCAACCATATCATCAAGTTTGCTGATGACACTACAGTTGTGGGGCTCATCAAAAAGGAGGATGAAAGGGCATACAGAGAAGACATTGCATCTCTTATCAGTTGGTGTGAGGGGAACAACCTTGACCTGAATGTAAGCAAGACTAAAGAGATTATCATTAACTTCAGGAAAAGGAGAACAAACCACCTTGTGCTCAGGATCAATGATGAGAGTGTGGAAAGGGTTAAGAGAATGAAATTCCTGGATGCCCACATATCAGAGGATCTCTCTTGATCAAGAAATACCAGCCAACTGGTCAAGAAAGCACACCAAAACCTCCACTTTTTAAGAAGGCTGAAAAGAGCTAAGCTTCCTCCTCATATTCTCTTCACCTTCTATAGAGGTGCAATAGAGAGCATCCTCACCTGCAGCTTCACAGTGTGGTTTGGAAGCTGCACAGTTACAGAAAGGAAGGTGCTACAAAGAGTGATGAGGGTTGTAGAGAAGGTAACAGGTTCCAATCTTCCATCAATGCAACATCTTTACTCTGCAACAAACATTTGAAAGGCCACCAAAATAATACAGAATGCCACACCTCCTGTGCATGGACTGTTTAACCATCTGGCATCGGGCAGGAGATACTGCAGCATCTACTGCAGAACTACAAGTTTCAGTAACAGTATCTACCTTACAGTGATTAGACTTCTGAACCTGGGCACTAGTCCAAGGGGTCTGGACACATAAGTCAATTTTGTATTTATTTGTACAATATATACTTACATACAGTCCAAGTAAGTACAATATTTATTTATTATATCCATAGTCAGTATTGTTTAACTCACTGAAGTGCAATATTAGACAAATAGCTTAGGGATTTCAATATGTAGTGTATTTTGTATTACTTTAAATAGGGTAGTTAATTTAACTCAGGGGATGGTGTTCTTTTCATATATGAGTGTTGGTAAATGTCTCTGCTCTTTCTTGCATGTATTGAGAGTAGGACTGTATTTGTTATGTTTATTCCTCTACTCGTATGTGTTGTTTCACTTTTTCTTTGTAATCTCAAGAATTGAGCTGATGCACGAAATTTAATTTAGGCTACATGTGTGTAGTTCTAAATGACCATGACGTTTACTTTGACTTTGATAATAATTATTATTATGATTATCGTTGTTTTGTTGTTGTGTTATTATTATTATTATATAAAACAGCAGACCATTATCACATATACCATTTATTTCATTATAATCCATAGTTTTAGGGGTTCATTATGCGTTTTTTTTCCTGGAAATTGTCCAAAGTAATTGTTGTGCACAATTTCACATAGTCCCTGTGTCTTCTAGAATGCTCTGGATATCTGAGTTGGGTAGTTTAAACCCTTGCATGAGAAAGATAGACTAGTGGAGTAGCAGTGTCAATAGTACAACAAGTTACATACTTGCCTTTGGTGCAGCAGGCTGTGGGTTTTATTCCCACAGCAGATAGATGGATTGCTGATAGTGTAGCATAAAGGTTGTGCTACCCTCCTGAGTGTGTAGTCCTTTGGTTGAGAGGTTAAACTGCTTGAGTTGCTAGTAGCTCAAGCGGATGGAAAACTTACCAAAAAGAGTAGGGGGTCCTTTATTTATATGCAAAAATAACATTTATTTACAAAATATTTACATATTTACATATTTACACATATTTACACATGTACAAATATATAAATATACAAATTTGTTTGCACATATTCATAATGTCCTATAGAATCATACTAAAAGTTCATCCTTATTAGACCCCCACTCCTTTTTCCATAACCACCATCTGATTTTACTTAATATTGTTGCTAAAATCCATTTACTAGTAAACATAATTACATTTATTCTTTCATTCCATATAACACATATAACATAAAATAACCTTTTAATGTATTCTTTTAACATATTCTTTGCTTCTATTCTTATAATATCCATATTTAATTATATCCATGCTTATTTTATCCACTTCTTTTATATCCTCAAAATTTTTTTTTCTTTACATGGTTTTCCCCATAACTTTTTACTCTTTTTACATTTCAAAAACACATGTTCTGTAGTTTCTTCAGTATTTTACAACACCCCAATTCCCGTTTACATTTATCATGTTTGGTATACATATAATTTTCTCTTTGTATTTTTAACACAAGATTACAATCCCATCGACCAGTCCATAAACCACGTTTGTCAAACTTTTGCAATGTCCAGTACCTCTTTACATAATATTCCTTCAAAGTCTTTCATTCTACCTCTGTTCAAAACTGTATACGAATAGTACGTGAATCTTCTCTTTTGTTTCCCTGTTAAATGCTTTTATCACATAAAGATTTCATGAGTAACAGTCTTTATTTTTTTCAGATTCACAAAAAAAATTTCCAGTGGAAAAAACAGTCTCAAATATTATGTCACAAAATGTCTCTGTTAATAAGAATAAATGCTCATGTGCCTTTACAGCCAAAGGAGCTATTAAATTATTTCACCATTCATACCTGTACATTTCTTTGTCGTCTTTGCTTTGAACCCTTACCGTTTACATCCTTTTTTCATTTTCTTCTGCCTTCTTTTCTGCTACTCCACTTTTGCCTTCTTTTAATTTCTCTGCATGTTTTCCTTTCAATCTCACGATTGTCTCTGCATTCTCCTTTAGTATTTCTCCATAATGTCTCCCCATTTTCTAGCTCACTCTGCACCATAATTTCTTTAAGTAAATCATCCCATAACCCTCCCAACTGGAGGGATGTAATTACACATACATCATTCTTTGAAACAGTTTTTCAGAATCCTGCACACATTCTCCAGTTTCGATATTTACTTTCTCCTTCATTTCTTTCACTACTCCATCATCTCCTTCTCTCTCCACCTGCCTCCCTGTTTCTCCAAGCCACCTCTGTGACTGAAATAGAAACAGGAAGTGCTCCTGCAAAATGGTTCCTACTCACAACAATAACGAGTAGAAAAAGTTCCCTGATTCTCTTTCCAAATTTTCCCTAGTGGCATAAATACCAGTCTGGGCCTCCCCTGTAAAGAGGGTAGTAACCTAGTGGAACTAACCCAGTCAACAAAAAATAAATTAATTATATTGTTGATATTAAGTGTGCACATATTTTATTTCTTGACATTTTGTTAAAAGACAATGTTTTAACTTCATTGATATGACAAAAATAGTTGTGCTTCCTTCTTTGTGGATTAAATGTGTTATTTTAGGTAGATCAGCTAGAGTAGAGATTGCTTTGATATTACTTTATGGACATAGTGAGAGCTGATTATGAAATATTTCAAAATAGCAACAAGTGATTACAAGAAGCTATGAGCAAAGATGTGTAGACTACACAACGTATATGTCATGATAAAATAGATATGGTGACTATTATAACTCTCAACTGTACAGATTTTTGCAGAATGTCCAAATTTTTGCCTCATAATTTTGGTCTGTTTTTCATAAAATTGTGGTTTTCTGGCATATCACTGGAAAGTCATTAACTCTTGAAGTCAGAAAATAATGACAGACATTTCAGTTATAGAATTCATACCCTTTAGAAAATTCATGCTGATTCAAAACCTATTATTCTATCAACTTTCTAAGTTTGTAAGAGCAATATTTAAAAAAAGTCTCTATTTTTGGACCTTTGTCACTCCATTATTTATGACTTTGTCTAGATTTCTTGGTCTATGATGTTGAAAGGTATAGTGGCAATGCTGTAGAACAGCTTTAAAAAAAACTGCATTTTAACCACTTAAGGATACAAACATTGAGTTATAAAAAAGTGATGCACAAGGTAGGTGTACTCAATAAACATTGTGGAAGCTCTGTTTTCAACAATACAGTTGACAGGGAGTACAGATTTACTACACATTGATCATGAGATTTTATTGGTGCTGGAGGGGGAGTGCAATGATCTTTTTTTGGTGGTGGATGGGAAGCAATGTGGCTTTAGATGTGATAGAAAGTGATCTTCTGATATGCCTGACCTCAAATGATAAGGGGTGGGAGAATCTATTACCTATCCTATTATATTCAAAGATACACTATTATAATTAGAAGGAACAGGCTTTATACAATCTTTATCCAGACTCAGAAAAAACATCAATACTTTTCGTTGTCTTCACAGACAGGGACTTTGAAGATGTGCCACCATCACCATTAACTTCAAAAACCTTGTGTAGCAGAATTATTTAAAACCTTAACTGGGTGTGTCTTACATGACAAACACTGGCAGATCAAGGGCCTAGTTTCATAAGACAAGCACTTCAAGAGTCAGAGCAGATTACTGGTATATTAACTCATTGAAACTTCTCCTTCTTATCCTCATATCCTTAGACCAACAAAAACAAATCACTAAACAATAAAAAATATGCTGAGAAAATTGTGTGATGGAACCCTATAATTATAATGACCTGCACTCTTTTTTTTTCCTTATGAGGAGACACTTCAGGCCACTACTGGTTAAAGTGCATTCCAAATTGTATAATAACTGACTAATTGTTTGGATTGTTTGGATGAGCTTAAAGAGGAGTGGACTGTACAACAGTAGCTATACCTGGAAAGATCTTTTGAGGCAAAGGCAATAATAATCTATGGCAACAAAAATACCATGGTTGTACATGGACCATAGAAACAGCAGTATGACTGAAGAACCATGCCTTATACCTATATCTTTACTTATATGTATAGATAGCTATCTCTCTCTCTCTCTCTATATATATATATATATATATATATATATATATATATATATATATATAGAGATGTATATAGATGTACCCATTAAGAAGTGCGTGGAGCAAAATCCATAATCCAAACAAACAAGCAAGTTCCAGCACCTCATAAATTAAAGTCCAACAGGAAATGTCCAAAATCCAAAGAGGAATTTATTGGCTGTCCTCAATAACATACAATAATGTACAATTTCCAAGATAGTAAAAGTAGGCTGAAATAAAAAGGCTTAAACAAGCCAAAATAAACAGTAATCATCAGCTGAAGATACAAACTGCAGACTGGTTTCACCCACTGGCGTCATCAGTGCATACAGGAAATTACAGAACAAGTGACGTTTATAAACCCCAACTTCTTAAAGTGCCCATTACCTATATAACCATTCAAATCCGTATATGAAGAAGGCAGAATAACAAAAACATATCAAAAAGATAATACAGATAACCTTATTAAATACTATGCTTCTGTGCGGAGTCTGCATGTCCTCCCTGTGGTCGCGTGGGTTTCCTCCGGGTACTCCGGTTTCATCCAACACACCCAAAGACATGCTGTACATGGATTGGACACTCTAAATTGGCCCTAGGTGTGAGTGTGTGCATGTGTGTGCCTTCTGTGGAAGGTTGGGTGCCAGGCTGGCAACTCAACATCGTAAAACTCCACTGCCAATCATGAGCGGACAGATGTTCTACTATGGCAACCCCTAACCGAAAGAAAAAAGATTACATTAAAAAGAAAAGTAAATAATTATATATTTAGCAGTTCTCATTCAAGCTAGATTTACATAAAGCTTCCAAATTAATGACCCGCATTGTTTCTTTATAGTCTAACATTTTATGCTTGGCTGTCATAGAAAACCCCTCACCCCTTACCATACCTATCCCCACAAAAATAAAATGTTCCCCTAAATGTTGTATCACACGTTTGTAAAGTGCGATTCTAGTGCACGTACAATGGATATCGCGCGCTGATATGTAAAGCTATTTTATGTTTAAAAGGCCATGATGTCTGGCCTTCATAGAAGGCACCACATTGGCATACTGCCATGTAAATCATCCATTCAGTATTACAGGTGATTAAAGATCGAATATCAAAAACTTTGGTAGCGTTAACATAGGTAAAGGATTTAGTTCTAGACAGAACTTTACAAAAAGTGCAATTTTCACAAAAAGTGCATCCTTCAGGTTAATTTATCCTAATTTGATTTTTCCAAACACATTCTTTTTAAAGCCTGAGAAAAATTCTCCTATATTTTTACCTCTCTTATAACTAAAGATACAATGTTTACCCAAATGTTGTTCAAAAAATGGATCAGACCTCAAAACATCTCAGTGTTTATTAATAAGTTCCTTAATTCAAAAAGTGTTAGTGCCATAAGTTGTAATAAATCTAGGTGAACTGTTGGCAAAATGCACATCTTCTTCTATTCCCATAGATCTTAACAGATCCTCCATATTTTGTCCCGAAGCAATATTATGGGCCTTTACAACCAATTTTCTATCATACTCTCATCTGAGAAACCTCCTTATCATTTGTAGGCCTTTATTTTCAAATAACTCTTTAGTACTACACAAACGTCTAAGTCTTAAAAATTGAGCATTAGGTATATTTTTAATAATAGGGCTAGGATGACAAATAGTTGCTGTAAGTATAGAATTTTTAGTAAAAGGCTTATGATACAAACTTGTCGCCATAGTCTCATCTATTAGTTTTGAAATGCTGATATTCAGAAAATTAATATTAAACATTTGTATTTTTCCCAGAAAAGATTATGTCAAAGCAGTACTCATTCAAATAACTAAAAAACGTATTCTAAATTTCCGCCGAACCACACCAGATACATCAACAAACATCAAGTTAGTGATGCCACATGTTCAAATGTTTTTATATGGATTTTTGTTATCTTAAATCAACGTTAACTCTAAGGAGCCCAAAACAAGATCTGCATAAATATGTGCAAATGTGGTACCCATTGCAGTGCCTTCAATTTGCATGTACCAATCATTTTTATAATAAAGGGTATTATGCTCTAATACTAGTCCCAAAAGTTTTGACAATAATTTGATTTGTTCCTCTGAATATTTTCTTGAAAACACAAGCCAATATTTAACAGCCATTATTTCACCCTCATGCGGGATACTAGTATACAATGACTGCATATCCAATGTACTCAAATATGAATGTGATGGTACCTGTACATTATCCATAAGTTTCAAATTTCATTTGTGTCTTTAATACATGCCCTTAATGCTAACAAATGTTTCAACTGTGTTCCTAAATAGACCAACAAGGGCTCAGTTAAAGAACCCCTGTCCGAAACTATAGGTCTCCCTGGAGGGTTAGTCTGAGACTTTTGAATCTTTGGTAAAAAGTAAAAATAAGAAAGTTTAGGATCATTAACCATCAATTGTTTAGCTAAATATTCAGAAATGAGTTCTTCATGTTTAGCTTTCAACAAAAACTGATCAAGATAAGACTTAAACAATGTATCAGGATTAAATGGTAGTTTTCTATAAGCAACATTATCATTAAGCTGTCTTTAAACTTCATTATCATAATCACAAGACCCCCAAAGGAATATTGCACCCCCTTTATCTGCTTTAACAATAACCAAATTATCATTATTTATTAAAGTGTTCAAAGCAGCTCTTTGTTGTAAACTCATATTATTGCTAATATTTTTAAAAATAGACTGCTGACTTATGTGCAGTTCACGAACTACTCACTGCTCACACATCCTCACCATTAGATGATAAGGAGGTTGAAATGTTGATTGTCTAAATTTGAAAGAAGTGCCTATATACATTTCTTATCTAGCACTGTAGTAAAATCTCAAATTTAGGTTGCGAGAAAAATTTTTAACATCAGAAACTACCATATGTTGAGAAACAAAAAATGAAGGTATAAAACCCAAGCCTTTATTTAGTAAATCACCTTCATCTTTAGTTAGAATAGTAGTAATCAAGTTAACAATTAAATGATTCTCACTCAAGTCATCATTTGTCTGCATATCCCTTCTGTAATTCCTTCTGTATTTTCTGCCCGCTCTCCTGAGGAGCCTTTTGAATGCTTATTCTATGGTGAACAACTTTCATTACCTTCCCAAATTTCATTGTCAGTGTTTGTATAATTAGATGAAAATTCAGAGGCACCAGACTCAGATTCATTTTTGTCTCCCATTTTTCTGAAAATGAATTGAACCTGCTTCCGTTTTGTTCTGTTTAGTTTATTATTAGAATCTGAGAAGTGTACCGCATGTTTTTTTATCTTCCAAATATATGCCACATTATTTTGGTAATCAACAAAGTCCTTACTATATTTCTTCATTTTAGGGCTATGTGGGTCATTCTTGAAGACTTTCATTTCATTCAAAAAGGTGTTATTCTGACTTTCAAAACCATCATTCTTGATGAACTGCTTAATAAACTCATAGGGTTGATTCAAAATTTCTGTTAACACAGATAGCTGGTTATCATAATAGTCAATAAACAATCCCAAAAGCATCCTCAGTGCATCTCCTTGAACATTGTGCCATTTGTTAACAAAATTTGGATCTTCAGTACCAACTCCTGGCTCTACATATACATGCAACCCCCTTGGGGCTATATCAGCTTCCACGTAAGCCTTGAGTAACTTAATATGCCATTCATTTGTTGTAACTTTCTTCGAGCAGTCCATTAAGCAGTTAAAAGGATCTTCCATGTCTAGCACAGTATTTTATTTTTCAGTGGGTGTATATACTTGTCCTGTAGTGAACATTATTACATCTTCCTTGTCATCGGCCAGATTATTTATAAATAACCATAAATCAATATTATCAGTCATACTCATATAACTCTTTATCTGGACAATGCAGACTATTCAAATACAAATATTCTATATAGATATATATGGATATAGACATATGGATCTACTACAGATAATCTTTCATATGGACAAGACCATATGATCGATGGTTACCGTGCTTTTTCCTAGCGTAAAGAAAAGTGAATGCTCATAAGCAAATGTTCATTCAAATGGAGTTTTTACCCTCAACTTTTTGTATGGGATTGTGATGCAGTGGGGTAAGGGAATTTGCCCTTACCCCACTGTTGTTTGATGGTGGAGTTAGTATATATAATTGGGGGTGGGGGCAGGGGCTTGACCCTCTTGCTAAAAAAAGTGTTTTTTTTGCATTTTTGATCAATTTAGATTTACTCTTAATTACTTGATCTTTGAATGTTAATGCTTGTGAACATTCAATAGTTAATGAAACACATAAATATTTACTATCTACAGTACATATAGATATATATACACACACTCTGTTTATGTCCCCATTTTCCACTGCTGCACTTAAGACTGTTCCATGATATGCTGGACCATTTCTACCATTCAGGATGCTGGCGTTTTCATTTTCGCCGATTACGTATTTCACTGTTTTTGTACATCAACCTTTATGTGTTGATGTAGTTATATTTGCTATTTAGAGCTTTTGGGTTTATAATATTGACCCATAAATTTCCTCATAAATATAAGTGGTGCCAAGCTTCACAAATTTCTAGTTTCCAATATAAATCTTCATAAACCTTACCACAGCTCTGTAAAACCTGGATAAACTTCATCATTTACTAGACGAATTGCTCAGATCCCAGCTATTCCTGAGGAAGCATAGGATGTAATAAATAGCCGAATTTCAATGAAGCTAGATAATAAATGTCAAGTATACCATGCTATAAGAAAGATACAGCCAAATATATTAAATTATTAATTATACAATACATATGACAGACCTTGCATTGTATAGTTTGCTCCTTTTTTGGCGATACCAACTTAAAATGAGGGTCTATCTAAATTAATCCATTCAGAACCCCTTTTCTCTCTAAATCCATCCATTCAGAACCACTTTTCCCATTTTTGAACATGAGGTTAGAGTGTAAGTTCAACAGTAACTATCATCTAGAGCCAACGTTTACACTGCCAGGTGGCTAGCTCTACCACATTAGTTCTTCCACACCACACATTCACATCTATGACCAATTTAGGGCATCCAATCCACCTACTGCATGTCTTTGGAATATAGGAGGAAACCAGAACTTATATACACCAATGATGAGATCGCCATATCTCCAGGAAAAGGGAATATTCCAAGAAATGGCATGTCAGCCTTAGTATATGTAAGTCAGATCTTTTGGACATTCAGTCTCTGGGTTTCAGGACTTGCTTTAGCTGTCCCAAAATTTCAAATGGTTACCATTCAAAAGTCCATGTGAACTTAGTATTGCTTTGTGGTTACATGGCAGGACGAGACATTAAACAGAGAAGTAACAGGCAAATTATAGTATGAGGGCACAATGTGTTCAAGTCAGCATGACGTATTTAAGATGTTCTTCAAGCCTGTGTATCACCAGTTTAAAGCGAGATGAAAAGGTAGGTAAAATTAGGGAATGCATGCTTGATTGATAAATACAAGTCTGTGTTGTGCCATTACAAACATTTTAAGTGAAAATGTGCATAAAAAAGGAAACATGCATTCAAGTCATACTCATTGGTGAGAATGGTAATACAGTGCAAATAGTTTGCATTACTGCAAGATGAATTATTAGACTAAATACTTGTAATATTCTGAAAGAAGTGATGTAACTTTTATGATCGCTGCTAACCTAACAGATATAAGGATAAAACATACTGAGCCTAAGCGGAGGGTAGATGCATATAAAGAATGAAATAATGAATGGAAGTGCTGAAATAAACACGGATAGAAATATACAAGGTATAATTGTTACAGAATAACTAATGCAAATGTCTAATAACAGCACAGAGAAGCCATCTGCATCAACAGCTCCTGCTATCTTCATGCAGCCCCCTCTAGAGGGGCAGCATCAGCCTGGCTGAGTAAGCTGGTCTGTGGAGCAGAAGGAGTTAATGATGCAAGTTAGAAGGAAATGAGCATGAGGAACACTGAACATGCATATTTATAGCACTGAAAGAGGATGACATGGAAAGGTTTGATTATTTATCTATGTTACTGAAGTACTGGTTTACATTTATTTATTTATTTTATTTTATTTTACATTTGTTAACTGGGAAAGTCCGACTTGGAACAAAGCCAATTTTCAGCGGAGGCCCGGGGAGAAAAGCTCCAGATGCATGTCTTTGTAATGTGGGAGGAAACCGGAGCACCCGGAGGAAACCCACACAAACGCAGGGAGGACATGCAGACAAATTTGTAAATTGATGCTAAAGAAAAAAAACATAGAAACATAAATCAGTTATGTTGCTTTAAACCTAGAAATTAATGACCTTCAGGGGGGAAAATTGATCTCAACTTATCAGTGCAGTAATGTCTGATCCTACAGTACCTAAAAAGAAAGAAGGGAGCAAAATTAATGACTGTAATTATAGGTTATTTGTGATGTTGACAGGCAATCGTATTATCTACAATGACCATGCTAAGAGAAAGAAGCACCTGAAAAGATAGCAGAGACTCGAGTTGCCACCTTTTCAAACTGCTAAACTGGGACACATTTTGTGGAAATGAAGATTTTGCAGGAGAAACCGTACCTAAAACCCATGCAAAGGACTGGACATCACTTTTTTGCTTAAATAAAAGCTCACTTGTTTAGATTCTGAGTTCTTTTTTTTTCTTCTTTTATATGATATTAGGGTGTTTTAGATATTAAAATAAGTCTTTTAGGCAACTATTATTGGAAACTTATGAAATATTTTTGACCTAAAATCTTAGTACAGTAGCAATAAGAGAGACAATAGAAAAACTTGTAAATGCAAAACAAATACCATGTTGAGTTTGCCTGATCCGTCTGCACAGAGGTTACTGTGATTCTCATCAGCTTCATTCTGAAGCCCTCAATTGGAGGTGGTCTGTCTCCATTTGTCCAGTTTGCAATTTTGAACAAATTACTTAACAAGAAGTGTTTCTTGCTGACCCTTCAAAAGAGACATGCTTCTGTGGTGGGTTTATTTGATTAAGAAATGGAAGGAATACAGAAAGCTGCATTCTACTGAAAAATATATATATATCTGAGCTTCTGGCATTTCTGTGTAGTCACTTCTTATTTTTCTTAATTTCTCCAAATGTTTTGTATTTCTAATGGGGTGGGTTTGAAATAAGGGTTAAGATCTTTACCTCCTCAATACAAGGCACAGGATTTGATTCTGACCTCAGGTTATCAGCTAGTCTTAAATTGCCCTTTAGGGCAGTTAGCCTAGTATTCACCTATGAACTTACAATAGCATGGCAGGAATGGAACCCATTCCTAAATTGGGAAGTAATTAAATTTCAATAAATTAGTATTGCTTCAGTATTTGATGTTTGCCAAGAGTACTTTACCAGCACCTGAAAATTGCTTACTTCCACATTGCAGAGTTAAATGTTCTGGTAGCATAAAGTACACTTGTCATTTCATTTTTATATGCTCTGCTGCTGTTAGTACTACACTTGGAGCTACCTGTGTGTTTTCTTTCACATTATTCTAGTTTATCCTTGCATATCATGTTGTTTATGACTTTGCATCTCTCAGTAATTTGTGTCTTTTGGCTTTTCCTGGTTAGGGGTCGCCACAGCGGAACTCCGGTCCGCTAATGATTGGTAGTTGATTTTTACGTGCCGAGTTACCAGCCCTGATGCACAACCTTCAACAAAGATACACACATTCATGCATGTCTCTACACAGAAGACGCTCTAGCTGAGAATCGAACTGAACAGCGTCTTACTGTGAGGTGACAACACTACCGCAGCACCACCACCGCAGGCTATAATCACTAGGTGTTGCTGTTTCAATGACTAATGATAGTTCTATCCTTTTTTTCCTTTGACGTCTATGCCTTGTTTTTCCTGCTTCTGCTTTCTTAACTCCTGATCGTGGATAATCCCGTGTGATCACGACTTCTTTATTTTCAATAATTCTTTGAGGTTAACTTTTCCAGTGTTTTTCAGCTACTTGTATGTTGCAGAGTTTGAATAATCCTCAATGAAACATTTTTGCCATATTGTTTTGCCTCTTCTTAGTGTATAGACCGTCATCACTGAGTTTATTGCAATTGGCAATGACAGTTTTCTCATCTTCTTAAGCTACCATTATCGGCTTTCATCTTTTGGTTTAATACCACTTCTGCTTAACCATTCTTTCTTCAAATCTTTATCAGTGCATGGTTACAAGAGTTCTGCATAATTGCCACTATAATTGTAGGATTTTCAGTTTTCATTCCTTTTCTTCTGATCTTGTTTTCTATATCCTTTCTTTTGTTTTGTGGTCCTTTCTCTTGTTGCTTAATATTTGCCTACTTCTGGTATGATTTCCATTCTTACTCCTTAATGAAATGCTTGTGTTAATCCATGCAAATATGTCATTTCTTCATGCTTCAGAATTTTCATTATGTTTGGATCTGATAATGTCAACAAATACATATGTAGTCCTACAAGTGATGACCTATGTAAGCAGTCAGTTCTGAGGAAGCCCATACCCACTTCAGAACAACAGATATATGATCTTACCATGCGTTAGTTTGTGTATTTGAAAAATATGAATCATTTTACTTATTTTCATGTCCAACTGATTCTACAATTTTTGTGGCCAGTCATATCAATTAATTTAGATCGGCAAGAACAAACTGATTTATAACTTGAATGTTATTACTGTACATAAAGGGAATTTTTAATATTAGCTCTAATGCTCTAAAATATTCCTCAATACGCTTTGTTCTTATTTGTTCATGTTTTATTGTTCCCAGATATTTATAGACATGATCCCGTTTAAGTTCCTTTTCTTGTCTCAGGTTGATATTGGTGCTTCAGCGTTCCTGCTACAAACACTGTTTTTTCTCATTTATTAAGACAAAATGTTATTCTAATCATACCTGAGAAAGTTTTAACTATTTGTAGTTGTGCTTTCAGATGCTTGATGAACTGTACAATTTTAAATCATTCGCAAAATGTAGAGGTTGAATTATAGAAGTTAAGCTATAACTATAGCCTAGTCTATTAAATAAATAGTTTAATTATTTAAGGGTAAACAAAACAACAGTGGTGGCAAAGCATTACCCTAGACTATTCCCTTTTGAACTTTTATCCCAGGGGTAATATTTGCCATTTATCATGATTCAGTTGCAAGTGGTTTGGCACTTATTTTGTAATCACTGCTATGTAATTCATCAATGTAGGGTATATCGTATATATCTGTAAGTATTCCATAATCCATAATTTGGGATGCCGTTAAAAGCATTTTTTTGTAATATATCCATGTCATACTTAAGATTCTGCCCCTTTTTACAAATCTCATTTCTTGCTGTTTGTTGGGAACAAAGGCAACCCCCTTAAACATTCCTAATCGTTAAGTTTGTGAAACTATTCATTGAAATATATCACCTTTTATAGAATGGAACAAAATAGCCAAACTGGTAAAGGGATTAATCTGCAGCCTAGTTATTTAGCTTAAATACACCTGTTGGTGACACTGCTCTAATAATTAAAGGATGTAGTACATTTCCTTAACATCAGCACCACCATGGTATTATCCTCTGATAAATTAAAAAGTTATATTTTTAAAAGAGGTGGGGGGTGTAATGGTTAGCGCTGTCTCACAGTGCTGGTGGGAAGCACTTCATTGTTACTATCTTTGTAGATGACCAAAGCTATCTATGTATTTATCTACTACATTTGTCTGTGCCCTTATAGAGTAGATTATAGCTGTAAATGGTTCAGGATGACCATTTCACTTACCCAACTAACAAATGAATAACTAAACAAATTAAACAGAAAGCATCAGAACATCTAAGTAAAATTCTTCTTTACCCTGGACATTTCCATATATATCAGAGAAGACAATAATATTTATGAATATACATACACACTACTGTTCAGAATTCTTTACGCAGTAAAATTAATAACGAAATATAAAACAACACTATTTGTGAAATTACATGAATGCTGCTATGTAGAATTTCTTAAACAGTAAAGCTAGCAACTAAATATTATTGTTTCTTTTCTAAAGACCAAAATGTATGCTTTTAGGAATCCTTTTTCTCTTGGAGTCAGTTTTCACTAACAGCATTAAAATAAAAGATGTTAGCTACTTTATTACAGAGTTTCTTTCAACCAAGAATGTTTAAAAGTAGAGCAAACAGTGAAATTAATGCATACAAAATGCGTACAAGATTATGAAGCCTTATTGGCAGAAAGGTATAACTATTTTCTGTCCACTTCTGCATTTATAACACGTGAGCACATACATTTCCATTGTGAAACGATAACATTGTGACCCGGTCTGATACCTTAGCACACGAGCACATATGTTTCCATTGTGAAACGATAACATTGTGACCTGGTCTGACATATTAGCACACATGAGCACATACGTGTCCATTGTGAAATTATAACATTGTGACCTGGTCTGACATCTTAGCACACATGAGCACATATGTTTCCATTGTGAAAAGATAACATTGCGACCTGGTCTGACATCTTAGCACACATGAGCGCATACGTGTCCACTGTGAAATTATAACATTGTGACCTGGTCTGACAAGTTAGCACACATGAGCACATACGTTTCTATTGTGAAATGATAACATTGTGACCTGGTCTGACATCTTAGCACACATGAGCACATACGTGTCCATTGTGGAAAGATAACATTGTGACCTGGTCTGACATCTTAGCACACATGAGCACATATGTGTCCATTGCGAAATGATAACATTGTGACCTGGTCTGACATCTTAGCACACATGAGCACATATGTGTCTATTACAGCTCTGACATCTTAGCACAGAGGACTAAGAGTTTTGAGTTCTAAGCTGATAGGAGGATCTCTCTAGGGTTTTGTTCCTTGGGTTGCCATTTGTTTACTGTCAGCTTGAGGAAGTCTCTTAACTAGGCAGTGCTGCCAGGCTTCCAGCAAAAATGGTTTCTGCCCGTTTGGATAATCTTGTTAAGTACATTAATAAAAGCTTTTATCCCCATGAGAGTGTGCACTCATTACTAATAAACACCCCCTTCTTGATTTCATGTTCAAATTTATTAAACCTGACCTATTCCTATGTGATTACTCAATGTAAGAAAGTTTAATTCTACCTCTGACCCAAACTTGTCTAAAGAAATGATATCTGATGAAATTCCAAGTATGTTTAATATCTTTAAATTCCCTTTTACCCTAGAGAATGCTGACATCTGTGCAGTCACTGAGACATGGTTTAAAGCCACAGACAGCACACCGACAGTGCAATGATATAATGCCTTCTTCACATTTAGACCGGCTACTACACAGACAGGGACTAAAGGTGGAGGTGCCTTGATTTACATTAAAAATAAACATACCTCAAGGCTGGTCAAACAGGGCAATGCACTTGAGCTACTCCATGTTCAAATTACCATAGTCAAAATCCAATACCACTTCCTTGCAAGATATAGGCTCCTCTCTATTACCCAGGAAAACCATACCATGTATTTAAACTTAATGGAAACACTCACCATCCACCCCAATATCATATTCATGGTTGACTATAATTAGCTCACTATATCCTGAATCCTATACAATACCAAACATACAGGCACAGAGATTCCTGGATTTTGTAAACACAAACTCCTTGGACCAGATTGTCAATACACCAACCAGAGGTGCAAGCATACCATAGTGGATCTCGTCAGTACTAATATGGTAGAGTGCTGCACAACCCCTAGTGTAATGTCTTCTCTGGTAAGGTCAGAGAACCTTTGAAGTAAAAATAAAATGGGGAACCTCAAGCTAACCCTGGAATATTCAAGAACTACTCTAAGGCTAACTTCCTGCCATTAAGTGATAATCTGGCAAAATATGAAGCCCCCATAAACCATAATAACACTGCTGTTTATGCAGAACTGTTCTCAGAAACCCTAAACAAGCATGTTAATAGCTGTATAGAGGCAGCTGTACTCACAAGGAAAAAGTACAGAACTAACTCCAAAAACAATCCTGCTTCACAAAGGTGGAGCCACAATGGACTCCGGGAACTATCGCCCTATAAGCCTGACTAGCCTGGTCTGCAAGGCTATGGAAAGCATCTTCATGGAACTCATTAACAGAGACATTGGGAACCTCCAAACCTTGGACTCTACCCAGTTTGGCTTTGTTAAGGGCAGATCAAGCCTCCTAAACCTGGTGGACTTCTTTAAGATGGTTACCAAGGCATTAGACGAGGGAAAGGAGGTCCACACAGCCTACCTAGACCTCTCAAAGGCTTTCGACACCATTCCCCATTGTAGTATTATAGACAAGCTCACCAGCTTGAACATAAACCCCTACATCACGAGATGGGTTGCCAACTGGCTCATGGATAGAACCCTCATGGTGAGAGTTGCCGGCTCTACATCCGACTCTAAACCGGTTACAAATGGCGTCCCCCAGGGTTCAGTCCTAGGACCCCTCCTGTTCAGTATATACTTCTCAGCGGTACAGGCAAGCGTAGGAGAACTATGGCTGACAAGGTTCACAGACGACTGCAAACTATAGGCCATAACTGATTCTCCAGCAGATACAGACACCCTCCAGATGGGTCTGACTGAGACATATACCTGGTGTCAAACTCATGGCCTCAAGCTAAATGCCAAAAAGTGCATAGTCATCCCCTTTGGAAAAAAAAGTACCGCAAACTACCATATAGGTGGTAGTCCCCTAAATACAGAAAATGTAATAAGGCATCTGGGGACCCAAGTAGATAGTAATCTCTCCTTTGATAATCATATTGCCAAGGTGGTTAGAAAATCCTTCTATGTGGCCCACCTAATCACAAAAGGGTTTGCATCTAGAACAAAAGAGGTTATTGTGCCTCTCTACTCATCACTCATTAAACCCATCATAGAATACAATGCCCCATTTGGGATGTACCTTACAAGACACCTGCAACAGCTGGAAAGACCACAAAAGTACCTCACCAAGAGGATTACTGGCCTCAAACAGATGCCCTATGCAGCTCGACTCAAGAAACTCCAGCTGTACTCGGTTGCATACCGCTTACTCAGTGGTGATCTCTGCCTGACATACAAGGCCATGTCCAACCCAGAATTGATGGACATGATCCACCTAAAAAAAACAAATCCCGGAGAGCCATATGCTCTAGAGATATAAACCTCACCACAACGATAAATAGGACATGCTGGAGGGATAGATTCCTGTCCCAGAGACTCCCCATGCTTTGGAACAGGATTCCAATATACATCAGGCAGAGCCCCTCACTAACACTTTTCAAGAGAAACCTTGACGGGTGGATGGGAAACAGAAAATTTACCCCAGGGATCACTGCAGTGACTCTGCTGGACAGTGGTGCATGGAACTAATGGCTCTGCTGGACAGAGGCACAGGGAACTAATCTAAGGGGTGGTGAAAGCCAACACATTCTGGCTAGGCTTATAAATGCCCTTGGGCAGATAGCCTAGTACTTGCCTACAAACCTGCGAACCTACAAGCCACTCTGTTGAAATCACAAAATCAACAGGCTGTATAACAGAAGGAAGAAAATCATGACAAACATTAGGGAGCACAACACCCAGCAGGCTACAAGGACTCTAATCAAACTAAAGAAACAACTCAGAGGACAAATAAAGTCTACCAAAGCCAAATTTCAGGTACATTTGGCCTCCCAGACCAAGGACAACCACAAGGCATTCTTTAGCTATGTCTGCAACCTCAAAAGCAATTCACAATTATGTGCAGAGCTCATTGTAAATGGCGCCACCTATACTAAGCCAGAAGAGATAGCAAACCTACTGGTGACAAATTCAGCTCCAACTTTACCCATTTCTCCCCATCAAATTTCCCCTCAGGACACACCATCAAATGTAACTCCCCCTGCTATCATGAGGAAATAGGTTTTTAATGCTCTCTCTCTTAAGTCAAGAACACTGCATCAGTGGGCCCAGACAATATCCCAGGATGCCCTCTAAATAGCATAAAAAATGAGGCTCTCTGGAATTACTATTTAACTATAGCCTGCAAAAAGGCTTCATGCCTCATGAATGGAGAACAGCAACAGTCAACCCTCTACACAAAGTTTGATCATCTACAGACCCTGGAAACAACAGACTCCTAAATCTCACTAGTCTCATATGCAAAGCCATGAAAAGACTTATCATGGAAATGATGAATAGTGATACAGTAAACCTCCAGACACTGGTCTCAACCCAGTTTGACTTCATCACGGCCGAGTCATACCTACTCAACCTGGTGGACTTCTTTGAGAAAGTCACCAAAGCAATGGATGAGGGCAAAGTGGTTCACGCTACCTACCTTGACCCGGCCAAGGCATTTGACACAATACCCCACTCCAAACTCAACAAGTTGGGTACAAACCTGTATGTCAACTGGTGGATAGCCAACTGGCTCACTGACAGGATCCTGGAAGTTAAAATTGGAGATTCCACCTCTACAAGGAGGCCAGTTACAAGTGGAATCCCACAGGAATCAGTCCTTGGGACACTCCTTTTTGGTATTTATTTCTCTGAAGTCAAGGCCATATTTCTCTGAAGTCAAGGCCAATGTCACTGGTCTTGGCTTACTAAATTTGCAGATGATTGCAAATTAGGAGTTGTCATTGAATCCCATACTGACACAAATGTTCTCCAAGAAGGGCTGATACAGACAAACAATGGGTGTCAGAGCCATGGGCTAAAACTAAATGCCAAGAAATGCATAATAGTATCCTTCGGGAAGTTATCCACCCCTGGTAACTATCATATTGACAACACACTCCTTAGAGTCTGACCCAGTAGTCAGGGACTTGGAGATACACATAGACAGTAATCTAGCCATTGACTATTAAGTGTCTACTGCAGTGAGGAAATCATTCTATGTTGCACAACTTATAAAGAAACTTATGGTCTCTAGGTCCAAGAAAGTCATTGTTCCACTATATTTGGCATTCATCAGACCTATCATTGAGTACAATGTCTCCTTTGGTATGGTCCTAACCAGGCATAATCAACAATTGTTACGTCCACAGAGGTGTTTGAATAAAAGAATACAGGGCATACATAATATGTCCTATGCATACTACCTTGTTGTCAATTTCTACACCTAGCCGTTTAGTCTCTGTGGTTGGACTGATTTGGATATTGTCTTTGGAAGTTATGCAAAAATTGTTGTCTGGGGGGGGGGGACCTACCTGGGCTAAAAAGAATACGTTTTGTTTTTTGGGGATTAAAAATAAGTTTGGTGTTAGTGCACCATGTTTCGGCTAAGGTAAGTTATTCTAGGTTAGGGCATACAGTACTGTTATCATGGGAGGGGCACATATAAGGGTGGTGACATCAGCATATTGTACTATTAAGGCAGTGAGTTTGGAGGAAGAGAACTGGTTGGTTACAAGAGAGAACAGCAGTGGCCAAGGATGGAGCCTTCCAATACATGTAAATAGATGGTATGGTTTTCCTGGGTCATAGAGGAGAACCTATAGCTTGCAAGAAAGCAATAGTGGATTTTGTCTATGGTGATTATAACATGGAGAAGCTCAAGTGCATTGTCCTGTTTGACCACAATTGAGGTACATTTATTTTTTTTTACTCAAATAATTTTTGTTTTGATGATATAACATAATATAAATTGTTTACATTAGATAAACTTAAATAATATGTACAATATTTACATTTAGTCTGACAGGTAGATTAAGATAACAGTACATCTGGATATAAGTAAGGATCTTGATACATTTAGTTACAATTATGAGGAAGAGTCTGATTCCAGTTGCAAGGTGTCAATCAAAGCCAAGATTTTTCTCCAAGGGTTCTTAATTAGTGACTTAGGATAGATTCTTAATTCTTTAGTTTTGATATCCATTAAAATAAATTTCTTCAGTAAGGATAAAAATTCTTCTATGGTGAGTGCTGCGCTGGACTTCCTTTTCCTAGGTATACATTTTCTAGCTATCTCTAGTATAGTCTATAACAGATACAAGTCCATTTTTTTCAAATGTGTATTATTAATCACATTAAGCAAAATTACAGGTTTCGTCAAGATAAATGTATCTGTAAATATTGCTTCTAAAAAATTATTACTCTCATTCCAATATGTTTTAATAATGATACAATCATAAAAAACGAGACCAGTCTGCATTAGCTGATAATTGGCATCTCCAGCATGTCTTCTTACTGGGAGAGGTTTATTTTTGTGAGTTTCTCAGGAGTCAAAAATGATCTATGTAGATATTTCCACTGAAAAATTCTCCAATATTGTGAATTGGAAGTTAGTTTAACTGATAATAACATATTTATCTTATCTTCCATTGATAATGATATTTGAATATCCTTAGTTAAATATTGCCAATATGCTATTTTAGGAGCTGTCTTATACTAAATTAGTATATTATATAAGTACGATAATTAATTCTTTGCATTAGTTTTTTTGTAAATGATTTCAAATAGCCAAATTATGAATTTTGGAGTACATTTAAAAGACAAGTTATTTACTGCTCTACACAGATCCTTTGTGTATGTTAAAACACTCTGAAGAATTAACCAATTATTTGAAGTTAATCCATAAGTTGACAGTAAGTATTGTGCATCCAGGAGTTTTTGATTTTCCATACAATGAAACCAACATATTAAGTCCATATTTCCCCATAAATTAAAAATCTCTGTGTGTATCTTATCAGGAAAGTTTTTTGTAATATTGAATGGTATTAGGAATGCACACCAAAGTTTTATGTCTATATTTGTATTAATACATTTCTTAAAGACATCAAAAATATGATTTATTAGCTTTAATTTAGTTGGTTTTACTGTATTATATTGTAGATTAATACTTAAGCAGTGCCATATTCTATTATCTTTATTAGTTGCTATACAATTTTTTGATAAGACATTTTCATTCATTAGTATTATAGAATGCAACCTTTTCGAATTGGCAAAATATTTAGGATTTATGCAGTCTATCACCATTTTAATTGTGAAAGCCTTTATGTATGTTTCATTATCTGGGAAGTGTAGTCCCCCTTGTTCCCATTTTCTAATATGATGAGAATATGCCACTCTTTTTTTTTGGATACCACAGAAATTTCAACAAAATTGAAGTAATTTCTTTAAGAGATCTTCTTTCTGGTAAAAATGTAAGAGACTGTGCTACATACATTACTTTAGGGAGTAAGACCATTTTTATCAACTGTAGTCTGTCTTCAAATATAATGAACATGTTATTCCATTTATTCACCAGTGTCTTAATTGATTCTATAATTTTAATATAATTGATATTTAGGGTTTCTACTATATTCTTACATAAGACTATCCCCAAATAGTCTAAACATGAGACTTATTTACCAATAATATGATTTACAGATACCTATACCTCTTTTTTAATTAAATAACAAAAACTTAGATTTTGATTTATAAAAGTAAAGGCCAAAAATGTTTTGGAAGTTTCCAATTAACAAGTCTACTTCATCTAATACTTTCTTGGGATTTGGCAATGTAAGAGGCACATCATCAGCAAATATCATTATTTTAGAACTATATTGATCATATATAGCTATTCCTTTTATCTTTGGGTTGTTACGTATTAAGATAGCAAGCATTTCTATGGCCAATGCAAATAGAATAGGAGACATGGGACAGCCTTGTCTAGTACCTCAAGTGATCTGAATTACTTTGTGATGTAAAGGGACCTATTTTAATGAAAGCTAAATTATTTTCATAAATTTTATTTATGTGTGATAAAGAATAACGGAAAATCAAATATATGGAAAACTTTAATTAAATAATCCCAATTTAAGGAATGAAAGACCTTTTCAATATCTAGACCAATTATGAATGCTTCTTGATTTTTTCTATTCAAATAATCTATTAAAGTTAGAATCCTTTTTATATTATCCTGTGTATGTCTGTTATATATAAAACCAGTTTCATCTTCCTCAATTATTTTAGATAAGGGTATTTTCATTCTATTGACCATAATTGACATAAAGAGTTTACAATCATTATTCAGCAAATATATTGGTCTATATGAATTACAATAATTAGGGTCTTTGTTTTCTTTTAATACAGGAATGATTAAAGAATATCTCCAGGAAGGTGGAATTTATGCTAATCTTTGGATTTCAAGAAAGGTTTTATGTAAGAGAAAAGTTATAGAAGTGGGGGATAGTTTATAAATCTTAATAATTAAACCATCTATACCTGGTGATTTATAAGACTTACTTTCCTTAATCTTGTCTATTATTTCTTTCTGTGTAATTGTTTTTTGTAATTCTAACTTTAATTCTTCAGAGATTTTCTTTATGTTAGGGACTACATATTCCAGATTTCTATATTTCGTTATATTTGTATCACCTTTATGATGTTCAGCATAGTGATATTTGAAAGCATATAAAATATCGCCTATGTCTGAGACTTTTTTTCTTCGTTCCTTCATGTAAGACGCTAGCAATATTATTGAATTTTGATTGTATTTTAACTTTCATAGATAAGTTATGAAGATGCTTTGGAGAAGTAGCATAAGAGTTTCTTTTTAATCTTTGCCTAGCTAAATTAGTTTTATGAGATAGTATTTCATTATATTTATTATTTGTCTCATCTATTTTCTTTTTATTCTCCATAGCACTTAAATTCTTATTAGATTTGAGTACTAACAGTTCATTTTGTAATTCTTGTAGTTCTAATTCCCATTCTTTAATTTTATTTTTGTACCAGCTGATGGTTTTACTATATTTATAAGCTTTTAGCGAATCCCACACCATAATTATTTTTGTTTCTGGTTTGTAATTTGTCTCTAGGAAGAACTGGAGTTCAGAACTTATCCAGGTTTTAAATTCTTTAATTTTTGTTATGCATGAAGGAATCCTAGAAGTGGTAGCTAACAATGTGAAATCTATCTGAATTTCCAGTATAAGAGAATTATGATCTGAGAATGATCAAGGTTGTATTGAAAAATTTTACATTTTAGAATATAGATCTTGAGAGACATAGATTTTATCTATTCTTGTTTGAGTATTGTATCTGTAGTCCTGATGTGAAAAAAAAGTAAAGACCTTAGCCCTTTAGCATTGTAAACATCTCTTAATTTAAACATTTTAGTCCATTTTTTAGTTGTTTAGTTGAGGGTGCTAACCAGGGGGATTTCTTATTTGTGGTTTCTCTAACATCTGTAATACAATTAAAATCACATTCTATTACTATATTATCATTGGAAATAATTGTGATGAGGTCTAAGTGCTTCTTAGCTAGTCCTACCCCCATTCCAGGGAACCAATATAAGTTCACTAAAGTCAAAATTCTATTATAAAATTTTAGTATAACTGTGGCTAAGAGTCTGTCTTTATCTACATGTTTATAAATAACTTCTGGGTTTAATGAAATCTTTTTCCATAAAATTATTGCTACTCTAGTCTTAGATTTATAAGGAGAATTAGCTAGTCTATATTTATTGGGATCCCAAATAAATGTGTCATTTATTTTAAAATGAGTCTCTTGGAGAAAAAACTACTTGAGCTTTGTTTAGTTTTAGATATCTTAATAAGTTAGATCCCTTACTTGGGTTGTTTAAGCCATTCGTATTTAAAGACACCAATGTTAGGTCCATATCAGGATTCTTTAGAAAAGAAATAGCATGAAAACACTTTGTATTACTGAAACCTTTAGTTCATATATCTCCCCCTGTAGAGTTAGGAGAAAATCAATTATTAAATTTCTATTTATCTCAATCCACAATGTTTTTCCCATAAAAACTGATAATAAGAGGTCAGGCATTTTAAAACTAAAAAAAAATTAAATAAAAGTAGAATCTTAGAATTTATACTCATATAAACTTTAACCCACAATAAACATGGAATGAAAAGCATTCCTAGTCTAACAGACAAAAATAAATCTGCTAGACTAACCATCCTAACAGCTACATTGTACTTTCCAAGCCCACAAAACCATAAATATTAATGGAAAATAATTCTTAAATTCAGTAACTTATAGTGCTATTAATCAACTAGTCAAGCTTGAATTCTCTTCTATCTATTAATTACACAACAACATACATTGTCATTAAAGTATTAATAATATAAAAATGACTATTCACAAAAATAGGAAACAAGCTTGTGTTTATATAATACTAAGATTCGGAATTTAAAGAAGTAAACAATTAGACGTTTAGTAACTGATCTAACCTCATATATACTATTCATTTAGACTATATGTAAGTCTTGATATTCATTTCTTTTATCATTAGTATGTGTCAAGCAGAGTAACATTATAAGAGAGTTAAATACAATTGCCTGTAATGTTAATGTGTTTATGTTGAAACCCAGGGCAGCATTAGTTACATTGTTTCATGGGTTTAAAGGATAGATAACACTACTGTCACTTTACAAAGTCACAATTATAAGTTCAACCCTTCTTCTGATTGCAAATTATGCTCTTCATTAAGCATAAATTGTTGACTACAGTACAGAAAATATTCTGTCAAGTTTAGGCTATACTATGACTAGATATTGAATCCCTTATTTCATGCATTACAAAAGGTAAACTGATAGTCATTATATATGTTGCTATTTGCTGCTTGTATTCACCAAAATATACATAAGCCTGTATATATATGTATATATATATATATATATATATATATATATATATATATATATATATATATATATATATTTCTATTATAGAGAATTTATAAACATTCCACTTAGAAGCTTACAAGCTCACATAGAACCATTTATAGTGTACACAAACATAGCTCTAAAGCATGAAACAAATTGTTAACCTTTTACTAAACTTGTGCAGAAAAAAATATATTAGTTGCTGCTTGGGTTACAGTAAATAGAGTCATCTATTTTAAGTAAAGTACTGAAACCATTGAAAAATACTTTTATAAACTTTCACTAAGGAAGAAACCGTTTGTATCACAACAACCAATCAGGGACCTTCAA
The DNA here is from genome assembly GCF_019279795.1 of Protopterus annectens. Lineage (NCBI taxonomy): Eukaryota > Metazoa > Chordata > Ceratodontiformes > Protopteridae > Protopterus > Protopterus annectens. The sequence goes on along the minus strand of NC_056726.1, from coordinate 988,525,243 downwards.
TCATTAGTTCGGACAGTTACTATAAATCATGCTCAGTGAAATCTGAGATAATGACAATCAGACATATACTGTCTCGAGCACAGAGAAAAGGTTCACTTCTTTAACTATTGTAAAAGATTTCTTGCTCAATGAGCGTCACAGTGAAGACATCCTTCTTCAATACCAATACAATAAGAGGTCTCTAATTAAGCCATCACATCAATGCATGCTAAACTTTAGTGACTCGTATCTTTGGTATCCAAACCTACCTCTATCACTATGTAATCCATCTTTCCAAGACTGTCCATATACTCATCTTGGAATCAACCACCCATAATTACATGCCCCAGTCATACAAACTAATCATCCATTCAGCTTCACAAACTCACCTTTTCAAATTGCCACCATCATGGATAATTTTAAAAAACATAAATTACTTCAGTAAATAAAGATATTCCCATTACAATCGGAATCCCTGGTATAAATGCAACAATAAGCTTGCAAGATTGCAACTTCACCAGCACTATCATGTTACACTTTTCAAACACTTTCCAGACAAACCGGGCAAACAAGATTTTCAAGCAACAACAGGCTTTCAAGATTGTAGCTTAAAAATAATAATCATCACATTACATTTTTCACACTCTTTCCTGACAAACCGGACAAGCAAGTACTGCTTCTCAATGTGAAATCATATAACCGTAAACAATTCAAATTAGAAACACATGTATTTTAAAACTCAATCGAGGAAAGGGCATAACAGATGTTTGGAGATCACAATACCTTTGCATATCTCTCTTTTTCTAGAGCAAAGCCTCATTCAACAATCATAAGGGAAATGAAGACTGTCATGTTAGATGGAAGAAAAATCAAGATTATGAACCTTTCAAAATCTGATTTATTATGAAACATAGTGATCTCCTAAGATGTAAACTCACATATTGATAATTAAACAAAAATCTACCAAGCTAGAATGATGTATTATGTTTATTACTAATAGTTTTCGGTCTCAAAAGCAAAACTTGAACATTTTATGTTAGAAGTGTGCATTTCTGTATATTTACTGTAATAGCTAATTAGCGAATATTTAAAACATAAGATATAACTAAATGCAAAATCCCACAATAATGGCATTCAGAGCAACATATAAGGAAAGAAAGAAACCAGGATTAATAAATTTATCACCCTTTTAAGTCACAAAAATTAAAAAATAAAAAGCATTTGCTATATAACTTTACTATTTATTGTATTACAGTTAATGGGATAACTAAACATTCCCCCCTATTTTTCTCTCCTTACTTTACACATAAATAAATATGTATAATTACATGACATACCTTGTTTGAAATATTAAGCAAACATATTATGAGCGAATGTCAAGTTGCAGTAGATACTTTGAGAGATTTAGAAGGGACAGCAATCTTTGATTCAGTTTTTTTGCTTTTTCTTTCTTTTTTTTTTGCTCAAATGATTTTTATTTTGATGAAATAATGCAATAATTAATACATTCATAACATTCAATAACTAATTACAGTATTTACATTCAGCCCGACAAAAAGTATTCAGATAAAAACATTTGTAGTTAAATAATAAGTTAATATATAAACTATGATAGTTAGGAAGAGTTTGGTTCCATCTGTAGGGTATGAATCAAATTCAAAACTTCAAACATTCAATAAAATTAAGGACTTTGTCAAAACAAATATATCAGTACAGATAGCTTGAAGAAATTTGTTAATCTCATTCCAATATGGTTTAATATTAGTACAGTCATAAAAATATGAAACTAGTCAGCATTAGTGGACAGACGACATCTCCAACATAACTTGCTGTTTGAAGGGTTCATTTTGAGCGTTTCTTAGTTGTCAAAAAGGATCTGTGTAGAAATTTCCAATGAAAAATCCTCCAGAACTGTGAGTAAGAAGTTAAACTGAAAATAAAATGTTTGTTTTATCTTCCATTCATAATGATACTTGAAACCCTTTAGTTAGATATTGCCAGTAAGAATCTTTAGGAGCTGTCTTATAGACAATTAAAGTGTTATATAGAAATGATAAATTCATTCTTAACATTGATATTATTATATAGAATTCTAAAAATCCAGTTTATAATTTTTGGTATGGTTTTGAAGGATGAGTTATGCATTATTCTACACAGATCCTTTGTGTATGCTGTCATTAGGGGATAGGCCATAGGTTGACAATAAACTTTGTGTATTCAAAGCTTGTTGGTTTTCAATACATTGCAACCAACAAAATAGGTTATTTTCCCATAAACCAAAATTTGCTCTATGTGTTTTATCAGGGAAATCCCTTGTAATACTAAATGGTATTAAAAATATATGCCACAGTTTTATATCTAAATTTGTGTTAATGAATTTTCTATACACATCAAAAATATTATTTATTAGTGTTAGTTTAGTTAATTTTGTTGTACTATACTGTAAATGTAAACTTAAATAGTGCCAAATATTATCTTTGTCAGCTACCAAAGCATTCTTTGATAAACAATGTTCATTCATTAGTATAATGGAGTGTAACTGTTTCCAATTGGAAGAGTACCTAGGATTTATCCAATTCATCACTATTTTAATTATAGATGCCTTTATATAAGTTTCAATCTCTGGGAATTTAACCCCCTTGTTCCCATTTTCTGATATGATGAGAATATGCTACTCTATTTCTTTGGGTTACCATAGGAATTTCATAAGAGTTGAAGTGATTCCTTTAATGATTTTCTTTCCTGGTGGAAGTATAAGAGTTTATGCTATATATAATATTTTAAGTAACAAAACCTTTTTTATCAGCTGTAACCTATCATCAAATGTTGTAAACAAATTATTCCATTTGCTTATTAATGCCTTGATTAAGTCTATGGCTTTAGCATAGTTAAGCTGTAAGGTTTTCTCTATATTCCTGCCTAGGACTATTCCTAAATAGTCAAGAGTTGAAACTTGATTTCCAATAATATGATTAACTGGAACCTGTATGTTCTTTTTTTATTTAATAATAAATATTTTGATTTTGATTTGTTGAAGGAGAGTCCTATGATTTTTAGGAAATGTGTTGTTACTATATCCACTTCACCTAACACTTCCTTAGAGCTGGGTAAGGTAAGTAAGATATCATCAGCAAACATCATTATTTTAAAAATATATTGGTCATATATATTTATACCTCTTATCTTTGGGTTATTACATATTAAAATGGCTAGTATTTCTATGGCCAAAGCAAATAGGATAGGGGACATGTGACATCCTTGTCTAATACCTCTAGTGTTTTGGATTGCTTTGGAAGTAAAGGGACCTAATTTGACATATGCTAGATTATTTTCATAGTTTTTCTTTATCATTGTTCTAAAAAAAGGGGGAAATCAAATAACTGTAAGATTTTAAATAAATAACCCCAATTTAAGGAGTCAAAGACCTTTTGAATATCTAGACCTACTATCAATGCTTCATGGTTTCCTCTATTAAGATGATCTATCAGAATTAATACTCTTTTAATATTATCCTGTGTGTGCCTGTTATGTATGAAACCAGTTTGGTCTTCAATAATTATTTTAGATATGGGTATTTTCAATCTATTGACCATAATTGACATAAATAGTTTATAATCATTATTCAACAAAAAAATCAGTCTATATGAGTTGCAATGATTAGGGTCCTTATTCTCTTTTACTATAGGGGAAATTAGAGAATTATCTCCAAGAAGGAGGAATATTTGCTAATGTTTGAACTTCAAGAAAGGTTTTATGTAGCAGAGAGATTATAGAAGAAGGGAACAATCTATAAATTTCAATAATTAAGCCAGGTGCTTTATTAGCCTTACTTCCTTTAATCCCATCTATAATTTCATTTTGAAAAATATTTTTTTGTAGATCTAACTTTATTTCCTCAGGAATTCTTGTTGAGAACTATATTCTCTAACTTCTCACATTCATTTATACTTATTTTATCTTTATGATGCTCTGCATAATGATAATTAAAAGCCTCCAGATCATCCCCTATGTCTGATACTTTTTTCCTTTTCCCTTCATGAAAGATACTATCAATGTTATTAATTTTTGATTGTATCTTAACTTTCATAGATTGGTTATGAAGATGCTTAGAAGAGGTAGTATAAGAATTTAATTTCAGTTTTTCCATAGCTAAATTAGTTTTATGGGATAATATTTCATTGTATTTCTTATTTGCTTCTTCTATTTTCCTCATTATCTGTAGCAATTATGTTTTTATTAGATTTAAGAGATAATATTTGATTTTGGAGTTGCTGTAATTCTGAGTCCCATTCTTTAATTTAATTTTTGTACCAGCTAATGGTTTTACCATATAGATAGGCCTTAAGAGAATCCCAAACCATAATTGTGTTTGCTTCAAGTTTATAATTAATCTCTAAGAAAAGCTGAAGTTCAGAAGTTATCCAAGATTTAAAGTCTGTAATTTTTGTGATTTATGAAGGAATCCTTGAAGTAATAACTAATTGATTGAATTCCAAGTGTATTGTTAACAACAGGGAATTATGATTTGAAAAGGGGCAAGGTTGTATTGAAAAATTCAAGATTTTAGAATAAAGATTTTGTGAGATATAAATTTTATCTATTCATGTTTGGGTACCATGTCTATAGTCCTGGTGTGAGAATAGTAAAGAATTTGGTTCCAAAGCATTAAATGTATCATTTAATTTAAACATTTCTGTCCATTGTTAACTCTTTGGCTGAGGACAATAGTCTAGGAGATTTCCTATTGGTAGTTTCTGTAATATCTGTGATACAACTGAAAGCACCTCCTAGTATAATGTTACCTTTAGAAGTAGTTGTAATAAAATCTAAGTGTTTCTTAGCTAGTCCAACCCCCATACCCGGGAATCAGTATACATTAACCAGGGTGCAAATTCTATTATTAAACTTAAGTATAACTAAGGCTATGAGTCCATCATTATCTACATGTTTGTAATGATTTGGGGATATAAGAAAGTCTTTTTACATAGAATTGATATTCCTCTGGTCTTATTTTATAAGAAGATTGAACAAGTATTTTGTATTTCTTAGGGTCCCACATAAATGTGTCATTTATTTTAAAGTATGTCTCTTGGAGAAAAACTACTTGAGCCTTGTTTAGTTTAAGATACCTTAATAGGTTGGCTCTCTTATATAGGTTGTTTAAGCCATTAGTATTTAAGGATATCAAAGTTAAATCCATATCAGAATTCTTTAAAAATAAATAATAAAGGAACTTGTATTACTAGAATCCTGTATACATAATACACTTCCTGAATAGACAATAGAATATCAATTATTGTATTTTTATTTATCTCAATCTAAATAACTTTCCCCATGAAAGATAAAAGTAAAACAATTGGTCAGGCATTTCAAAACTAGAAAAACAGTTAAATAACAAAAAAATAGCATATTTCACTCTGATATAATTTTTAATGCACCCTATACATGGAATGAGATACATTCCTAGTCTAGCAAACAAAACTAAATCTGCTAGACTACCTATCCCAACCATCAACCTTTGTTGGTTCGAGCCCATGAAAACAAAGTAAAAAATGGAGAATATATTATAAATTAAGAGAAAAATAGTAGTAAACAACTAATCAGATATTAATTCCAGTTAGGTTTTAGAGATGAGTTACATACACTATTATTAGAAACATTAAACCTTTATACAGTAATTATTCACTAAGGAAGCACAAGACATATTAGGATATGTATAATCTGAATTTAGTGTTTAATAGACTAAGGAAACATTAGCTTTATTAACAATCTAAATGATTACCCAAAATACCTAAGCATGTCATCTGTATTAGTTCTAATAAAAACTTCAGAACGGCAGAACAAATCAGAGTCTTTTAACATTTGTATTTACTTGCCCTCTGAATAAATCATATCACAAACTCCCACTAATTAAAAACTTCACGAGAATTGGGTGTTAGCACAAAGTGAGTGTGTGTCATTCCCAAAATATGTTAACATAGATTTTTAGAAGCATTCCATAAGACATATTTGTCTTTAATTAACTCCTAAACGTTTGGAATGGCAGATGTTTAATTAACTGACTAAAATCAATAATAATTAACTGTCATCAGTTAGAATGATAAAAATTACTAAAAAACATTATTTATATAAAACTTACTATGGATAACAGGTATTAAAATTGAATGACTCAAAGACAAAAGTAAGATACAGATAGCTGTAAATATCTATCATACTAATAGGGTAATACTGAAACTCATAACTTGTGTGTTGTGTTATCACAAGTCATAGATATTACTGTGCTCTTTCCCTGTCATAAAGTGCTAATATACTAAAAGACATGACTTTATAATAACTGAAAACATGACATCTGAAATATAAATAATATCTAGGATACAATAAGGAAATCAACATATTAAATGTAAAGTAATTATAGTTCAATCAAAATTATTCATTCATATATTTGCTAGGATGTAGTATGGTGTTTGAGTATCCTTACAGTTATTACCATTAGTCATAAGCATTTCCTGTAAATGTATAAGCCTATACTGAACACTTGCTAACTGCATAGGAAATTTCTTTATAGAGATCTGTATATATTTGATCACAAAATATAGTCACTATTATAAAAGGTTACCATGAATTTGTTTGCAGACAGTGTAGCTCATAATTCTTGTAAAAAAAGCTTACTATGCTATATTAACTAATAAGAGACTTGACGTTCACAATTAGGCTTGCATATACAGATTAGATGTAATGTAATATGATGCATGATGTCATGAGCTAAGTAAGAAAGTTTCACTTTAGCATTAAACTCTACAAGAAACATAACTTGTAACCATTTAAAAACCTTGTGTCATAAAACATACAAGCATATAACTGTCAGAGAGACCCAATTTATGTCAAAAGCCAGTAAACAGCTTTTTGTTCACACAGGTGCCAATATATATTCTGAAACAATCAGAGTTATAAATATTAATAAAAACTAGTTAATATATACTAAATCATAGATATGCCCTCTTATCCCATGTATCTAAAACAGTTTTGATAAATAATCTAAGCAGTGACTATGCCTGTGTAATAACTCAGAAGAACATTTAGCAGGGCAAAGGGCTATATATTATTTGAAATAAAGCATGTCATCTTAAGGTCATAAAAGTAAAGATAGCTTACTGTTCAATTATATCACTCAATAAACCAGTAATATTATACTAATATACTAAAAGCATAAACAGTTATTTAATTTGTATATGAACAAAAGAAAAGTATAGAAATGAATAAGCAGGTGCTTCTCCGTTAAACCCCTACCATGTCTTCGTACTGCTGTGTTCGGCGCTATGTTATCACTCATGCAGGACTGAGAAATGTGATGTGCAAAGAATAAATTGCTTTAGGTAAGGTTAAGGTTTTGTCTTGATTTGAATTAGCAGGCAGGCAGTACTGCAGACATGAATGTCTTGTGCGGTGCTGCACAATTGCGGTTTTGTAATGTGGACAATGACCCCTTTCGTTTGCATTACTCCGGAGACCTGGCCGACATCTTTCTCAGTACTGTATGAAATGATACATGCTGAAGATTGGATGATCCATGGCATATCCACTACTATCACTCTTTTCACCTTCTGTCCTACTGGTATTCCCCTACATTAACCGCCTTCTACGGTGCCTGGGGATTCTCTCGAGTATTACAGTGAAAAAGAAAGTAGGTTGTGGCCGAAATATGTGCACAACAGATACACCTCCCCCGACTGGTAGGGGTTTAATGGTGGACTGCAGCTATTTCTGCAATGAGCAAACAGACCTGTACATCTAACATGACAATGCACACTTGTCAGTCAGTTGTGCACAGGTACTTGTCACACAGAGACTTTTGCCCGGGACTGAAATCCCGGTGAAATAGAGCAACGCGAAGTGGTAGGGGTTTAACGGAAAAGTAACAAAAAAGAAAAAGAGAAATAAAGCAATATGAAAAATATTGTCATGACATACCTTACTTGAAGATTTAGCAAATATAAAACAAATTAAAGTCCAATTGCAGTAGATGCTTTGAGAGATTTAGTGGGAACAGCAATCTTTGACTCAGTTTTTTGTTTTTTCTTTTTAACATCAGTCCAAGAAGATTTATCAGTAACTCTCTTCAGAGATGCAGATGCCCATTCCATATCTTCAGGTAAGGAAATAATGTTATTGTTTTTAATAAAGGTGGTGGCTTCCTCTATGGCATTAAATGATCTCATTTCATTCTGATATAGAATTGTTATTCTGGCAGGAAAGACAAGCTGAGTTTTGATGTTATTCTGCTTTAACAGTTTTATTAATGGCTAAGCTTTTGTCCTCTGTTTCAAAACCCTGGTAGAATAGTCATTATCAAACCTAATTGGGTTTTGATTAAATGTTAATGGACTTTTCCTCCAGGCAAATTTTAGGACTAACTCCTTATCCAAATAAAATAGAAACTTTATGACTATTGATCTGGGAGGAGAAGATGAAGATGTTGACACTGGCTTTCCTAAAGCTCCATTACCCCTTTCAATACCAAAGGACAGACCCCTCTTTAAATCTAAAATCTCTGGAATCCAGGTATTCAGGAAAGAAATGATATCTTCTTCTTCAGCTCTCTCAGGAATGCCAAAAATCCTTATATTTGACATTCTATCCCTGTTTTCCAGGTCATCCAATTTATTGAGAAGCCAAATGTTTTGTTTGATGAGAAGATCTTTCTGGCTTTCTTCTTCCTTCAGTCTTCCATCAAGATCATTCAGGGATGCTTCTAAGTATGTTATTCTGGATTGATGCAGCTGTATAAGTTCCTTGAGAGACTCTGTTTGTTTCTAACAATTTTCCTTGAGGTTTTGTAAATTCTCCTTAAAATCATCCATTTTTAGTGAGAGTTCTTGTAGAGCAGATATCGCAAGCTTTGTAAGAAATGAGAAGTCTTCCAAGTGCTCATCTCCACAAATGATATATTCTCCTTTATAATTTGACAGGAAAAAAACTTTCCTAAGTTCACCAAAGTTACTAATAGTATAGTTTATACTTTCATCTATCAATTTTAAGTATTTTTGCTAAAATAAAAAAAAGCTATTTCCTGTTTTTTATATTAGTTTCATGGAGCTCTATAAAACTGCTGCTCTCAATTGGCCATCTTGGCTCCGCCCCCTGTTTTTTCTTTTTAACATCAGTCCAAGAGTGTTTATCAGTGATTCTTTTCAGGTAGGGAGATGCCCAATCCATATCTTCAGTTATGGGTATAACATTATTGTTTTTGATTAATGCAGTGGCTCCTTTCAGGTCATTGAAAGTCCTCATTTCATTTAGATGTAATCTTTTTATTCTGGCATGAAAGACATGTTGAGTTTTAATGTTGCTTTATTTTAATAGTTTTATTAGTGGCCAAGCTTTTTTCCTCTGTTCCAGTACTCTAACAGAATACTTGTTGTCAAACCATATTGGGTGCTGGTTATACTTTAAAGGGCTCTTCCTCCAGGTGGTTTTTAAAACCAGTTCTTTGTCCAAGTAAGATAAAAACTTTATAACTACTGACCTGGGAGGGGTAGAAGAAGATGTTGATGCTGGTCTTCCTAAAGCTCTATGAGCCCTCTCAATGCCAAATGAGAAACCTTCCTTTAAATCTAAGAGTTCTGGAATCCATGTATTCAGAAATGTGATGATATCTTCCCTTCAGCTCCCTCAGGGATGCCAAAAATTCTTATGCTAGATCTTCTCTCCCTGTTCTCAAGATCTTCCACTTTATTAAGAAGCCAAGTACTTTGTTTAATGAGAAGTTCTTTCTGGGTCTCGTCTTCTTTGAGTCTTCTCTCAGTGTCATTCAGGAAGGTTTCTATATTGGATTGATGTTGCTGAATAAGTTCTTTAAGTGAATCTGTTTGTTTCTGAGAATTTTCCTTGAGATTTTGTAGATTTTCTTTGAAGTCATCCATTTTTAATGACAGTTCTTGTATTGCAGAAGTTACCAGTGGTAATTCTCTTTTTAAAGCCAGGTCAGAGTGAGAATTTTTCAAAGTACTCATCTCACCAAGTAAAATATTCTCCTTTATAGTTTGACAGGAAGAAGTTCACATATAACTATTAAATTTATATATGTTATGCTTAAAGCATATATCTATCATGTCTAAGTATTTTTGTTGAAAAAAAAAACGTATTTCCTATATTTTATATTGGTTTTATGGAGCTCTGAGAAACTGCTGCTTTCAGTTAGCTATCTAGGCTCCGCCCCGGGGTACATTTATTTTTCATGTAAATAGAGACACCGCCACCTTTAGTCCATGTCTGTGTAGTAGCTGGTCTAAATGTGTAGATGGTATTAAAAACTTTCACTTTTGGTGTGCTCTCCACAACTTTAAACCATGTGTTAATAACTGCACAGATGTTAGAATTCTCTAGGGTGAAGAGAGGTTCTAGGGAGTGGAGTCTTTTTTAATGTTTAGACTCCCAGCATTGAGTAGTAATACCTTTAGATTTCCTTGGTTTTGATTTGCTAAGTTGGAAGTACTTTCAGTTTGGCATTGCCTAAAAAAGGCACTTTTGGAGAGGACAATGTTTTAGCTAATATTTGAAAGCCTAGAGGGGAGAGGTGCAGACCATCTCTGGCAAAGCAGTGTGGTCTGTTGACCATCTCCTTCCATGCTAACAAATATTGCAGCCCCTTAGAATGACACCAGAACTAAGCCACTTATTTAAGTCAGTCATTCTTTATTCATATTGTGATAACATCTTTGGAGAAAATAAAATGCTGCTCAATGCTAGGCTCATACCAGCCTGACACACATACTCCCGAGAGCTCTGTGATGTTTGTCTTCATATATTCTGGGAAGGTACATCTCAGGTCATTTACACATAAATGGTCTATGACTGAGTCATACTGGTACTTGTGGGCCACTGACCTGAGTGTGTGTTTAATGTGGCATATCCTGGCCAGTGATAACCAATTGACCGTGATTTTTTCCTTATTCAGGCTGGTGAAAGAGACATCAGTGTGTCTCACAATGGTGTTTCCAATGACTAGAATGTTGGATTCTGTACTGGCTTGTCTTGTGGGCTTAGAAATAGATGCTCCATGAGACACGGCTGTGTGTGTTGATGTGGGTTTCTTTTGAGAGAGTGCATTCAGAGTTGCTGAGGGTGTTTGTTATCTCCACTTCATCTAGGAGGTCTTTGGGGTTTAGGAAGGTTTCATTTAAGTATCTCAGCATATGTGGTCTATGTGTCTTCCTTGAATTGTGTGTGATAGGTGCAGCATGTGTACTACTGACAACCTTATTGACATTCAGAGTGGTTTTATGTGAGAGCTTTACCTCCAGTGACATTGTGTAAGTACATCTCTCACATACCGTATCAGTTTGTTTGAGAATTAACTGGTTGTTAGTAAACATGAGGCAATTTCTACATTGCCTTAGGATGTCCATATCTACCAAGCTGGTAACAAAGATAGTGGTAAAGTTTATATCCATGGCAACATACTCTGTTTTATTGATTAGACAGTTGGAGTGAGAATATAAAGTAATGTCTGGAATATCCAGCTTGCAACTCTGTGGGCAGTGTTTGTCACTGAAAACTAGGTGTCTTGTGTACAACTAGGTACTGGTGAAATGTCAGTGATGCTTTTACAACAAAAATGTCAACTCAAGGTGTCAGTGGCTATACAGGCCACTACCAAAGATTTGAGGGGAAATTAAAAACCTGATGATTTATGGATAAAGTATTTAGGTAGATAGTCTGAAGTTAGAAGCAAATCAAGCAGCATTTACTGAAAAGAAAGAATTAGCTTGTCAAGAATGATGAAAAGAGGGGAGTCACCTGAATGGCTACTGCCTGGCTACTCCTACTGCTGGTCTCACCACAACGTCATGCTGCTGGGATACTTTGATCCTTCTTTCACCAGAATCAAAACATTATCACCAGTCCCAAGATGAGAAGTATGCCACAGCTTTGTTGGTGATCCACGGTCTTGTCCCAGATGGTTTAAGGGTCTCTAGGCTTGTTTTAGCCTTTTTCTGGTAGATGTCTTAAATAGCAACCAGACTAATCAGGAAAGTGAAGCACAGGCACTCACTTCCCAACCCGGAAGAGTCAGGAATCTATGCACTCTGCTCCTTCTCTCACCTGGATCAAAATATAAGCACAAATTTCAAACTGGTATCTATGAAACAGTTATTAGGCTTTCTAGTGATCAGCAGTCCTCAGAAAATAATGTTCATATGTGCCTTCTCTCACCAGGAGCAAAACAGAAGCATTAATCCCAAGAGGACTACTGAGAGGCAGAATATGGGCTCTCCAGTAATTGGTGGTCTTAGAGTAGGTGTTGCAGATTTTAAAGGTAAGATGGAAAAATGTGTTAATATCCTAAGAGCTGCAGTGTGCATTAAGCAGTTAGATATGAAATAGGGGGTAACTTAATCTTTAACTATACAAGTGAAGAGCCACTAATTTTAAAAGAGTAAGATAGATTGGAAGGAGCAAACACTTTGTAATTCTGGTTCTATCGAATACATTGGGTTAGCCAATACATTTAAATAGTTGAAGGGGTGTGATCATTTTGTGCTTATTCACAATAGCCAATGAAAGAGGAGAGGGAAGGAGATATGTTGTTAAATTAACATAAGGGGCAGGTAACTAGAAAGATAGTTGAGTTTAAAAACACAACAGCACCAGGGTGGGAGGGTGGAGAAAAACTTAATTTCTGTGTGACTCAAAAGAGACACAGCTGTGGTCTCTTTCCTAGTTGAAATATGCATTAAAAGCATAATATAAGTAAAACACAGTGTAAAGAAAATTAATCACCATACACAAAATAGAAGAAGGCAATAACACAACACAAAATACAAGGAAACAAAGATAAACTAATCTTTCCCTCAGAACATGTTGTGGCAGAGTCATTATATAAAATCAGATACTTTAGTTTTTCATAATAAATTAAATGCTCATACCCATGAGTTTGGATATTTTCACTTTACTCTTTCCAATTTACTCATTCTTGTTTTCTTATAATGTTTCCATACTTTTATTCCATACTCAAGTTTGGGTCTAATGTAACTAAAAAACAATGACTTCACCATTTCTGATTTCATAGATTTTATAAATCTTTTTATGCAACCTATACTTTTATAACTATTATAAACAATTAACAATTGGTTGATATGATTAGAAAAACTCAAAGCTGGATCTACCCATATCCCCAGGTCAATAAATGAATCTACAGTTTCATTCACTCTATGCTGTAATAAATATTTAGCTTTCAGTTTATAACTCCCAAATCTTATATGCTTAGTTTTTGATTTATTTATCAGCATATTATTCTCTTGTGCACAAATAGTCAATTTAGTCAAGTTCTTTTGCAGACCTGGCCTATCTGTAACACATGTAATCAGTGTATCCAATTTCAAGTCATCTGCATACAGACTATAGAACATCCCAGATGAAAAAGATAGATCTGAAAGATACAATCTAAACAGGTATGAGCCTATGACAGAACCCTGTGGGACACCCTGACAGTAGCCATGAATTTTACTTGTCCAATTGCTGTATGATACTTGCCATGTATTATTTGTAAGCCATGCAGCTATACATCTTATCAAGAGTACATCAATACCTAGTTTTCCTAATGCATTGATGAGTGTTTTATGCATGATCCTGTCAAATGCTAAAGTTACATTTATAAAAATTACATCACAACACAATTTTTCACGCTTAGCTGTTATTATATTGTTATACAACATCATGTTATAAGTCATAATAGATCTGTTTTTAATATATGCATGCTGACATATGGTTTCAGGTCCCAACATTTCCTGTTCTGAAAATAATTTATCCAATATTACCTTCTCCATTATTTTTCCATAACATGAAAGTAGATATAAGGGTCTGTATGGCTCAAGGTTTGTCCTACTCCCCTTTCCCTTAAAGATGGGTTTAATAAGTGCATATCTCTAATCTTGAGGAAGCTCCCCAAATTTATACAACCTAGTAAATTATATATATATATATATATATATATATATATATATATATATATATATATATATAGTACTTGTGGCTGAAGAGTTTTTAGTTCATTATTACTAATTCCTTCTCCTCCCTGTGTTTTCTTTGGATCCCATTTGCATAGCTCTTTTTCAATATAATCTAATTTGATTTCAGTATCTGAAGTCACCTGGATGTCACTAATACAACATCACCCACTTTGCTGGGCAAACTATTTTGTATAAGATTTTGTAAATATATCTAAAATCTGTTGTGTCTGAGAATATATTTTAGAAGCTACACACAGTTTATCAGTGTGTATGTCTTTACTCCTTCCACATCATATGTATCTACAAAATGTTTTTCTATTATGATCAATATCTTTATATAAATTTTCTTTGAATTTTCCTTATCTTGTCTCACACTATGTTTAATTTGTTTGTCCAGCTTGTTTGTTTCAGTTTTCAAAGTTGTAGTTCTACTTCTTCCATTTCTTATATATTTGCCTCTGACCTTAATCAAGTATCTTGTTCTTATTGAAGTATATCCTCTTGATGGTGTGTGCCTAGATCCTGGCATTAAACATTTTTAACATTCAAACAATGTCTCTTTCAAATCTTTCCACATTTTTTCTGCAGTTTTTTTTTTCGCAGAACACATCACTCTAATTAGTTTTACATAGTGACTATTTTGCTTCCTATAATCTGTTATTAATGTCCTGTGCATTTATTTGGATTTCAGTTTGGCATAATTATCTAGCAACAAATTAACCTTTATAACCCAATGATCACTGGACTTCAGTGGTGGTAAAACTTGACATAAAGTAACACTAATTTCTTTGACAACACAATGTCTGGTATGTTCTGCTTCCTGGCAGGTTTGTTTTTACAATCTGAAGCAATTGTTCTTCCTGAAAATATGTTGTGAATAATTTCCTTACTAATATTGTTGAATCAATATTATTGCAGTCTGTTCTGGTAAATTTAAGCCCCAGCCACTATTATTATTCCCATGTGTTCCATGCAAGAAATGTATGAATTCCTCTAGGTTATCAGCACTTGACTTTTGTGGTTTATACACTCCAACAACTGCTATATGTTCCAGAGTTGTCTTTATTGTCACAATTACACAATCTATGGTATTGGTGTTATCATTGAACATGTAATAATCACAGGTCTCATAATTATCTTTAATCCCTAGCATAATCCTCCTTCTGAATTTTTTGTTAGAGTGTCTGTTACAGTAAAAACATTTATACCTTGGCATAACTGGTTTCTAGACATTGATCTATAACCATGTTTCACAAACAAAAACAACAATCTTGTGGGAATGTAACAAATTGTCCAATAAAAAAAATATTATTATTGTTCCTAACATTAATAACAATCAAAGGTTCAGCAAATGCTGCTATCTGTGAACTGTTAAATTTTCAACCTGGAAAATATCCTGACTTACGTTTGCCAAATATTCCAAAATATTCTCTTCCCTGATCTTGATTCAAACTGGACATTAAGCACCCTGAGGTGAATAACTTTCATGTTTGCCAGTTTTGGCTTCAGGGATGAAGATCAATTACTCCTTTTGTGACTGTGTGCCCACTTAATCATATGAAATCCTATATACCTCACCACTGCAACACATTATGTCCAAGAAGAGTCTTTCTTAAGTATATTCTAAAGCTAGCTGTTTGGCTAGCAATGTTGTTTTTTTAATGTCAAAATTACCCTATAAGTCTATCTCTGAGAAAGTAAATGTAAATAAAGAGAATCGTGCCTCTCCTAAACTGATGTCCCGTAGTGTGACTAGGTTACCAAACCATTGTACCTAAAACTATCAAGGTTAATAGACATTGACCTTCTTCCTCCACAAAAATATTAGATACTGTAATCTTTTGATGGCAAAATTTACCAGAACTACTCTACAAAGTGGATCAGAAATTGACAAGGTAGTCTTACATGGTAAAGTCAAAAGTTGGTATATAAATAAAAGGAAAGATTGGGATAAAAACTTGTAGACATACAAAAAGAAATTGATGAACTAACACTAAAATTTACAAAAAAATTACAAATCTGCATTATCTGACATATGTAAACTGAACAAAGAATATCAGGATATCATGCAGCATAAAATATCAATAAGTCTGGAAAAATCAGATTGCAATTCTACTCAATTCCAATAGTATGCACAGGATTGTGATTAGATCTAAATATTTAAATGAAAAAAGTAATATAAAAGAAATAATATACACTAGAAATAGTCAGACTATCAAAGTTACAGATCTGAAAAATATGGTACTTATGTATTATCGCAACCACATTGTGAAGAGTAGAAACAGTTCCAAGCCATTCTCCTGCCGAAACATATGGTGAAACTGTCTGTGGAAGTGTGTGTCACTGAACTGTCTTTATGCTTAAGTGAAATAGATCCAAAATTCACTGAAAGGCTTCCGCTTCAAATTAGTTCCAAAGTTGAGGCTTATAAAAACTCTCTTCAAACTTCATTCGTAATAAATCCAGTTTAATGTAGAAAAAACTTTAAGCGCTAAAATACAATACACTTTTTTTTACCTTATTAATGTGGCCTGGGCGACAGTGCATTTCTTGTATATATATATAAAAAATGCGTCTTGGTGCACCGTTTAGTTTGAATATCGGAACTTCAATAAGAAAATGAGAGATTTTTTTAACATTTTAATATAATTTCTTTTTTATTTAATTGAAAGTTAGTTCTTCATCAAGAACTCTTTTAAAATGGCTTAGATAAGCATATTGAGAATTAAGAAGTTCGAAACTACGGTGCCTGCACACCAGACAATTGACTGTTGTCAGTTCTTTGTACTTTTAAACTGCATTTAAATTGTTCTTTAAAATGGTAAAGAAAAGGAATCTTGATAATTTATTTTATTTAATTATTCTATGTTAATTGAATTTATATATACTACATGGTTTTAAAAAATACACTTTCCTGAAACATTTCAAACTGTATCAAATATATGCTGCTATGTATTTGGAAGGGAATACAAATGCCCTATGTTCCCTTAAGGAACCAATTAAGATCATTTTGGTCCAATTAAACTATTTAGGAATATCTTAAATACAGTAACAGCTTACAGGCTTAACTGTCTTCTGAGGAAGTTGCGTTAAGGAACAGCGACGAAAAGTGTATTGTATTTTAGCGCTTAAAGTTTTTTCTACATTAAACTGGATTTATTACGAATGAAGTTTGAAGAGAGTTTTTATAAGCCTCAACTTTGGAACTAATTTGAAGAGGAAGCCTTTCAGTGAATTTTGGTTCTTTTCACTGGTTTGTGTCGTTTTGTGGATTTAACTTTTAAGTGAAATAGATGATTTGTATAAACTTTCAGGATTGGACCATTACATTGGAAATCTTAATGTATCTTGTGTAACAGTTACAACAGAAAATGTCAGGCAACACATGTTTTAGTTGTTAGGCAGGACTCTAATATGCGAGGAGAATTTAAAGTAGGTTTAGGGTTAAGGCTTTGATAACAATGTACTTTAGTAGCATGGACCTGTGTAGGGCTAGACAGTTGAGTGACAGCAGGTGACTACGAGGTACTGCAAGTGCCATAAAACAAGTCCACTATCAGCAGTTGTAACACCATTTTCCATTTCACTATGAAGAACACAAAACAGAAGAGGATACGCAGACTCAGTTAATCTGTTTTGCTACTTGCTTGCTCATTAATTAGGGACAAAGCCAGAAATAATGAGGGAGCAAAGGCTCAAATTTGGGACATTTTTAAAATATGATTTCTATAGCAACTCACTTAATAAATATGATTAACATCAACATGCATTTTCAAAGCAATATGGAGTACTTTCATATGTAAAACAGCTATTTCTGGCAAATGACCTTTATACTTGCATCTTGCCAGACGTCTGAGATTATTGCAATCAGACACGCCACCCAGGAGTACCAAATTTCACTGTCATTCCATTACCTGCCTCATACCCAGTGTGACACAGTACTACTTACTTATACACTCCTTTTAAGGTTCAGAAACCTGTCTTCTCTGAAAACACAACAAATTACAAAACTTCGTAAATGTGGTTGCGATAATACATAAATACCAAAAATATCTTATTATGTTTTAAAAACCATTACAACAATATTAATAATAATAACTCATCTACAAGTGATAAAAGTATGGACAACTTTCTTGCTAATAATATTCAAAAGACGCTATCCAAACACAATATTAATAACATAGATAAACCCTTTTTCTTTAAAGAATTAAATCTTAAGACAAAAAAGGCACCAGGGCTGGATGGTCTAATTCTGGAATTTTCCAAACTCTTACCTGATAACATCTTCAAAATCTTACTGAATGCATTCAAAGAAGTGAAAATTACAGCAAACATCCCTCCCTCATGGAAATATTTTATCATCTCTCCATCTTAAAACCAAACAAACAGCCCAACATTTGCACATCATGCAGGCCAATTTATTTGCTTAACATTGATAACAAGATATTCATGGCTATCTTAGCAGAAAGATTAAATAATATTCTTTCAATATTCATTCATAAGACCAAACTGGGCTTATCAAAAACAGAAAGGCACAAGACAATGTAATTTGATTACTGTCTTTAATAGACTTAGCAAACAAGAAAAAAATGAGCTTTCTATTTTAAGCCTTGATATTGGTAAAACTTTCAACTCCCTAAGTTGGTCATATCTGTTTAAAGCTCTGCAAAAATACAATTTCTTCCCAAACTTTACAAGATTAATTAAAAAAAAAACTATATGAAATGTCCATAGCCTATGTAAAGATTGGATCTTATCTATCTAACCCATTCAAAAGATTAAGAGGGCCTAAACAGGGGTGCTCCTTTTCCTCATTATGCTTTGCCCTGACTATTGAGCCTCCTATGTTAGAAATAATGACAGCATTAAAGGATATAAAGTGTCAGATAAATTATCCCCTAAACTGGGAGGGCATGCATATTAAATATATAGGTAACATTATTGAATCTAATTATAAAAAATACTCAGTCTAATTACCAACAACTTATACACTCAATTACTAGTCTAATAGACAGTTGGAACACTCTTCACATTTGAAGACAGACTAACTTTAATCATAATGATACTGTTACCTAAAATCTTATTCATCGGGCAAGCTCTAATAATTCCCCCACCTGTCAAAATGAAACAGAAAATTAATAACTTATTACTCAACTCCCCCCCCCCAAAAAACAAGAATTTCTCTGGCACACAACAAGCTGGGATAAAGGAGGTATAAGGTTTCCAATACTGATTTTTATTTAAACTCCACATTTATTAACATAGTGTTGCTTTGGAATAATACTTATTATACATCATATTGGAAATCAATACACAAAACCTTACTTCTTAATAGTAATAGGACATTGTTTGAACCATATACTCAAATACATACAAACATCTTTATATGGATTTTAAAAATATACATTCAAAGTGAAAGGTCAAACCCTGTTCTCACACCTCTTATAAACCAAATATTGGTGTTGTTTAAAAAAATATGTTTTCTAATCAATTAATTAAGAATTTATTAATAATTATGTTTCCTATTGCTTACATAAATTAATGATATATTTTGATACTCAGAAAATTTCAGAATGTAAGAAGGATGACCTATTATATTGGAATCAATTTCTCTCAGCTGATAAAATAAGTTCTCCAGATTATTTGATCAGCAGATATAGTTTGGAAAATTGCAATTGGCTGGACATCCAAACTTGGAAGTATTTTATAGATACTAAGCTCAGACCCTCATTAGTGGCATACAATAAGAGTAAATACAAAATCTTGGATTTTATCTCAACAATTATTAATAGTTTAACCAAGAACACTTCATGTTCAATAAAATTCTCAGAAATTATTTTAGCAAAACAGATGTCTCTTTTTGGAATTATTCAAGTGAAGTTAGTAGACATGTATTCTTAGAAAAAGATAAACACTTTGTTTACTGTCGGTGAAGAAATCCACATCTTCCCTATTCTGGCATGTATACACATATACATTTTTACATAGATGTTTTTCACCCCGCATAGACTAGGAATAATGTACAAAAAAGATTAAATGAAATGTTGGAGATGTGGACACCTTGATGCTGACTGTATACATATGGTTGTTAATTGCAAAATAATTTGCCCATTTTGGTTAGACTTTAAATATCTTTGTAAAGCTCTATGGAATGACAACTGTATAATTTCTGACTCCCTTATCATTTTCAATGTTCCTTTTCCTGAAGTCATTCCTAAAAAAAAGCAAACATTTTTACTATGGTCTATCCTCTCTATACCAAGGAAAATTGTTACTAGAAATTGGAAATCCCAATCTACTCCTGTCTTTAAAGTTGAGTTTATTCAGCTTGTGAGATACATTTGTAATAATGAGATTGCTACTATAAAAGCAAGGACTAACAGCACAACTCATCATTTAATTGCTTGGACAAAATTGTCTAATCAGTTAGAGAAATACTAAGTGTTCTCCTATGTAGATTGCTTTTTTTAGTTGTTATGGAGATTGTATATAGTTTATTTTTTTTGTTACTATACTGTTATGTTATTGCATTATAAAATGAATAAAAACATTTTGGAAAAAAGAAAAAAAAAAAGAAACTGACAGAATGAGTATACATGCTCACAAAAAATACTCTACTTTTGGCAAACCCTTGAATACATATGAGACTGATAGGTTCTGGTATATACAGAACGTTGTGGCTAAACTGGTAAATTCAGACCCACCCGTTGAGTATACACAGAGACATCAAGCACACGTCAAACACTATATATGAACAGATTCTCATATACAACTATAAAAAACAGTTGTGTGTGTTCCTGTATGTGTAACTGTGTATATATGTAGTTAGAAGAGCATGACTCTGTGTCTTACTGTCATCACTCAAGTCTCATGGAGAACAAAGGTTTACAGACATACATGACTACACAGTAATTTCATACAGCCCTCCCAACATGCACTGATGATGTCATATGCTATAAAGTGTTGTCTGACAGTCTGTTAGTCAGACTTGTGCCATGACACTTGTTTTAAACACTGTGTTCTCTAGCTTGTGTATCTAGTTAGGTAGTGGTTCTAATCTCCCTGTAGTCAACTTGTGCGTGTGCATTGTCAGAAGAGCATGAATCTGTGGTCTACTGACAGCAGTCTTGTCTCATTGAGAAAAGAATTTTACAGTTGAACATAACTACACAGCAAGTTCATACAGTCATCCTAACATCTTCTTCCCAATATTCACTGAGGATGTCATCTGCTATAAACTGTTCTGGGACAATACAAAAGCTAGACTTGTGTTGTGGCACTTGAGATATATACTGAGTTTTGTAGATATGTAGGAAAGGGCTGTAAACTCACTGAGGTCAACTTGTGTGTGTATTCAGTTAGCTCTCATTATGGCGACAATTTTAGAAAAGGATGTGAAACATTCCTATTACCATCTTCTTTTCAATAGACACTGATGATGTCATCTGCTCTAATGTGTTGTCTGAAACTGTAACAATCAGACTTGCTCTGTGGCACTTCTGTTAATTACTGTGGTCTGTAGGCATCTAGGTAGATGTTCTAGTCAACTGTTGTGTGTTTTTGTACACTTAACTCACAATTGGGAGACCATTTTAGAGCAGCATATGAGACAATCCTATTACCATCTTCTTCTCACCAGACACCACTGATGTCATCTGCTATAAAGTGCTCTTGAATTAAATACTGTACTATGTCACTAGCTAGGTATGGGGTTCTAATCACACTGCGGGCAACTTGTGTATGTTCATTTTACTATCAGTCTTGAGACAAATTTAACACTGCATATGAGACTACAGCTTTAATATGCACTCTGTCCATGTTATATTAAAAACAGACACTTATGATGTGATCCCCTCTAAAGTTCACTCTGACGGTATTACACTCAGATGTCTGCTCTGGCAGGAGTGTTACCCTACTGTGTTCTTTAGCTAGTGTAGTTAGATAGTTTGTGGTTCAAATCTCAAAGCAATCTGTGTGTGTGTGTGTGTGTGTGTGTGTGTGTGTGTGTGTGTGTGTGTGTGTGTGTGTGTGTGTGTGTGTGTGTGTGTGTGTGTGTGTGTGTGTGTGTGTGTGTGTGTGTGTGTGTGTGTGTGTGTGTGTGTGTGTGTGTGTGTGTGTGTGTGTGTGTGTATAATCATCTCATAGATGCATACATACATCATGAAGCACAGCCCTTCTTGGACCCTCTGCAAGCCATCTGCAGAACACTGATATGTGATTGCTAATTTTATCATGGGGTGGTGCACATATCACATATGGACAGGCAGCATGTAATACAATCCCACACATACATACATATGCACATAACCCTACTATCTGCCATAATATGGCTAAATGCTGCAGGGGTTGGGAGGGTGGCCTAATGGTTAAGGTGGTTGCCTTACAAACACAAGGTGCAGGGTTTGAGTCTCACAAGGGGTAATTGGCTAGGCTTAAAATGGCTCACAAGGGCAGTTAGCCTAGTACTAATCTATGACTCTATGACTCTATAATGGCTAGAATTTTATGTGATATTGTCTGCTAGCTTAGTAATATCCTATGACCCTATGAATATTGCACGTCAGTGTTGCTGTCATCCACATGTGTGTTGAGCTGTGGATGTATGGTAGCTCTACAACAGTTTATTCCAATCTGTGATTTGAGAGGATGTATTTATGGTCACTGTTGCCATTTGATTACATATTACTTCCATAACAGCTGTAATAATATGCCTTTTGAGGACTGTTGATATGGGATGATGCTGTTGGCTTAGTACAGCATGTGTTCTTGTAGTCATGTTTATTAGCATTCTACAAATTTCTCATTCAGCGATCACAGTAACACTTGCAGTATGATACATGTGTGCATGTGTATACCTACCATCATGAGATGCTATGCGATATACAGCAATATTACATCATACCAAATATTTTAATGCTATGATATACACAAACATATAAACAGGTCATATTAACTTGCAAACATGAAGAATTCATTGTATGCACAACTGTATTACTGTTCACAAGGATTATTCAGATGTTGCCCAGCAGCATTGTGTGACTGTGAACATTTGTGTCATTAACTGTTCTGCATGCACCACATCTGTAATGTGCCCATATATGGTGTCTGAGCCTTCACACACACCTTTCTAGTGATAAATATATAGGCATATGATGTCCAACTGATGTAATGATGTGAACTAGGTGGAGATGTACGACTGTGTTCTCAATTCCACTGTGTGTCATGTGATGTATACCCAAGGTTGTATTTGGTGGTGTTGTCACAAATCTTTTGTTAAGCAAGTATAAAATCTTCAGGGAATTACATAGCTATGCGCGCGCACACACACACACACACACACACACACACACACACACACACACACACACACACACACACACACACACACACCCACGCACACCCACACACACACACACACACACACACACACACACACACACACACACACACACACACACACACACACACACACACACACACACACACACACACACGGTTGTGGATGGTACTACCAATACTCACCTGTTAGCTGACATCTTTGGATCAGATTTCACCCCCCCTGACCACACTGCTTGTCACATAGTCTACACATACAAACATTACTCAGCATATTTTGATAAGAGAACAACTCATTTGATCACTCCATGAGGCTAAAACACAGCATCAATGAGCCCTGACAACATCCCAGGTTGCTTTATCAATAATTTAAAACATGACCTAGCAGACACAGTTGGATCCCAACTTAACCACAGCCTCTAGACAGGCTATATTTTGGCAGAATGGTTAACAGCAACAGTCATCTGTCTGAACAAAGTAGGACCGTCACCCGACACAGTTAATTATAGACCCATAAGCTTAACAAGCCTCATCTGTAAGCCAATGGAAAGAATCATTATGGCATTACTGAAATTATCAACAAGGGCATATGAAATCCCCTGACTGTGTAACCGACCCATTTTTTATTCGTTAAGGTTAGATCATGTCTGCTAAATCTTGTTTACTTCTTTGAGAAGGTCAGCAGGGCTATGTATGAGGGACAGAATGTGCATCCCATCTAACATGACCTGGCCAAGGCATTTGACACAATTCCACACTCAGGTATTACAGAGAAACTGTCTCAAATGACCATACACCAGTACGTCACCAGTTGGGTAGCACAATGGATTGTATTTGGAAGTTCAACCACAATGTGTTCACAGTGATGACAAATCCCTTCTATGTGGCACAACTCATAAGAATGGGCATGTCATCCAGAACAAAGTACTTTATAATTCCATTGTTCTCTGCCCTCATCACAACAATAATTGAGAACAATGCAGCCTTTAGCATGTAACTCATCACAGATCTGCAACAGATAGAGCAACACTGGAGATTTTTCACACTGAAAATGCAGGGTGTAAAAGACCTATTTAGAAAGATTGAAAAGCATATGTTCCCTGCAGACTGCTAAGGATCAATTTGTGTTTGTCCTACAAGACATTCTACAATCCGGCCTGATGGCAGAGTTGTACATTGTTAAACCAAACTGCACAAGGGTCACTCATTTCAAGGATGTTAACCTAGGGTTTGCCATAATGATGTTGCAGAGATAGAAATGTCTCTCAGTCATTACACCTTCTCTGGAACAAGATTGCCATTCACATAAAGCAACATCCTTTCCTGACTCTATTCAGATGTAAACTACATCAACAATCAATTATCATCCATGATAATTGCACTCATGGTGTTGCGCCTGTGTCCCTCATGGATAGAAGCAAATAGTCTTAGATAGCATAGCATAGGCTCATAAACGTGTGACATTTCTTCACATAGTTATTGTGAAACTCTTGTTAAATATGCCTAGGATTTTTGTCATCTTGGAACATTAGTCTATCACTCTCCTATGAAACTATGAAGTCCATTTGTATCTCAGGTACAGCTGTATTGTGACTGTGCAGCATCACAGACCTAACAGTACATCACATCAGTATTACCACTTGATAGATTGCATGAACATATATGCATACATGTCAGGATTTCATGCCAGTATCGATTTCAACTACCCCACCATTAACTGAGAAAACTACTCATGTACCAACTCTTGTGCTCAACGTTATCTGGAATGCATAAATTCCAATGCCTTGCATCAACTTATCCACACCCCCACCAGGGGCAGCAATATCCTAGACCTGAGCATTACCAACATGGGAAACCGGTGTTCCACACCAGAGGTCAATTCCTCGTTGGTCAGATCCGACCACAAGCAAATCACCCTAGACATCCACATCCCAGCCCCACCCCCCATTAGAGAAACCACCTTAAAAAAAATCTCCAAAGCCAGCTTCATGCTTCTGAAGACAGAAGTGGCAAACTTCACGACACCCATGCTGATGGACAATAGACATACGACTGCTGAATCCTATACAATTGCACTTTATTAGCACTTACACGAGTGCATGGATCATGCAATCCCTAACAGAACCAAGATGCTATCCTCCAAAAAAAGGAAGCCAATTTGGTGGTCCCCTGCTATAAACAAACTCTACAACAGAAGAAAGAAACTGTTACAAAAAAGAGTAAAATTCCATGATTGGAGGAACTCCGTGGACAGCCTCAGTAAGAAGCTGAGATCCCTCATAAAATCCTCCAAAGCTAGTTACGAAAACAAAATTGCCACTGATTCTAAAGACAACCACAAAGCATTCTATAGCTATGTCAAGAATCTCAATGGCAACACTCAGATCTGCTCTGAGTTACAGCACAATGGCACTAAATATACAGAACCAACTGATATTGCCAACATCCTGGCAGATAGGTTCAGTGCTAACTTTACCCCTCTCTCATCCCCTAAAGGGTCCATCTCTATACCGGAAGAATGCAAAGTACCTGTAATCATGGCTGCACAGGTAAAAAATACACTCTCCAAGGCCAAGAACACAGCATCCATGGGACCTGACAACATCCCAGGCTGCATTCTACATGAACTGCAGAACAAACTGGCACCCCACCTAAGTACCATGTTCAATTTTAGCCTCACCTCAGGCTTTGTGCCCACTGAATGGGACACAGCAATGGTTATCCCACTCCACAAAGGGAGAGCTACCACGGACCCCGGGAACTACCGCCCCATTAGCCTGACGAGCCTGGTCTGCAAGGCTATGGAGTGTATCATCATGGAACTTATAAACAATGACATTTGTAATCTCCAAACTCTGGACCCTACCCAGTTCGGGTTTGTAAAAGGCAGATCATGTCTCCTAAACCTGAAAGACTTCTTTGAAGCGGTCACCAAAGCTGTAGATGAGGGTAAGGTGGTACACACAGCCTATCTAGATCTCGCCAAGGCTTTCAACACCATCCCCCACTCTGGAATTATAGACAAACTAACTAAGCTAGGTATAAGTCCTTATGTCACAAGATGGATTGACAACTGGCTCACTGACCGAACCCACACTGTGAAAGTAGCAGACTCTAAATCCAGCTTCAGAACAGTGACAAGTGAAGTACCACAAGGTTCAGTCCTGGGTCCTCTCCTGTTTGATATCTACTTCTCTGAAGTACAGGCTAACACAAAAGGTCTTTGGCTAACAAAGTTTGCAGATGACTGCAAACTAAGAGCCATAATCAAATCTCCTAATGATGTGGACATTATACAAAAGGGCCTCACTGAGACAGATGCCTGGTGTCAAAGCCATGGCCTCAAGCTCAATGCCAAAACATGCATTGTCATCCCTTTTGGTAAAAACTTGGTACCCATGAACTACCACATTGGCGGTAGACTACTTAACACCGAAAGTGTCATAAGAGACTTTGGGACACAGGTGGACAGTAGTCTCTCCTTTGATAATCACATTGCCACAGTAGTCAGGAAATCCTTCTACATGGCACACCTCATCACAAAAGGTTTCTCATCCAGAAAAAAGAGATAATTGTTCCCCTCTACTCATCACTCATTAGATCCATTATAGAGTACAAGGCCCCTTTTGGTATGTACCTCACAAGATATCTACAACAACTGGAAAGGCTAGAGAAATACCTCACAAAGAGGATTACCAGCCTCAAACAGATGCCCTACGCAGACCGTCTCAAAAAACTCCAGCTTTACTCTGTCACATATCATCTTCTCATAGGCGATCTCTGCCTGACATACAAAGCTATGTCAAACCCAGAGCTGTTGGACATGCTCCACATAAAGAAATCCCAATCCCTCTGAGCTACACGCTATAGGGACCTAAACCTTGTCACCACAATAAACAGAACATGCTGGAGGGATAGATTCTTATCTCAGAGACTTCCCATACTCTTGAACAAACTACCTATCTATATCAAACAAAGCTCCTCATTAATATTCTTCAAGAAAAATCTTGATGAGTGGATGGGAGATAGGAAATTCATCCCGGTGATCACTTCTGTGGCTGTGCTTGACAGCGGCACAGGGAAATAATTTTCTTGGGTGGCAAAAGCCAGGGTACCATTTGGCTAGGCTTATATAGGCCCTAGGGCCAATAACCTAGTACCTACCTATGAACCTATGAAGTATAACAATTTCAATGTCAATGTCAGGGAGACAGTGATCGTGTGGCTCATATACTGAGGTCTGACGTACTTCTACAGTGTGCTCCATGCATTGTTTGGTATGTGAACAATATTGCAATGACAGCTTGCTCTCTTATTGACACTAGATTTTGCACTGCTGTCACATGGCCATAGTTGATGTACTGCCATCAGTCTCACGTATTGTTGCACCATTCATTATAACATGCCACTTCTTAATTCACTTATCAGTTGCAGATGCTTCAGACAATATGCATTGTTATTAACATGTGGCACATGCATACAATACCCAGCTGTGTGTAGAGACTCTACTCATAACAGTGTGTTGTTTGTAAGTGTTGGTATCCTTCTGGATGATACCTATGTCAGTCAGGGATGCTTTAATTAACTATATTACACTGGGCACAGTATGCATTGCACACATCTTGTTGCCCATAATTATGTTATGCATACCTAGTAGTAATTGACAGTGCAGACTTCCCTTCAGTGTGTTGTACAAGATGCATGTGTGATGTGTGTTTCTTTGTTGCACTCAGTAAATACAGAGATCATTGATAACATTGTTGGCCTGGGTTTGATTCTTGCATGAGTGGCTTATGGCTTGTGTGTCATGCATGCCTCTCAAATGGTCAAGATTGGCCCTGAATTCAACACTGTCCCACTTAATCCCTCCAAACAAATTTTATTTTTGGAAAAGGGGTGGTGACTTCATCTTATAGAATATTGGCAGTCATAATAGTTGTACATGTTTGATCCTGCAGAACTTGTATAATAACATAAACTGACATATTCTGGCAATGCCAGAGATTAATGTTTTTAATCTTTTAAAATTGTTTATGATTGTGCCTTCTCCTGTCAGCAGTTATCCACGAGTCTGTTGCTTATTTCTCCATGATTGTTTGTGAGGTATGCTGACATTTCAGTCATATTAAAGCAAGTCATTTTGCAGATCTTTACAACATCCACATACCCCCTATTGTATAAAACATCCTTGCTAAATGTCCTCTTCAGTCAGTGATGTTAATATCACAATCCTTCATCTACATTTACATGTACCCTTATGTGACAGTCACATGCTGTCATGTGTGATGATATGAATATACTCACACAGGATGTGTAAACAGCAGTACATACTGTGCTATGTACATAGGTGCTTCATGATATGTTACTGACTTGTCTTGGAAGTGTACATATATTGACATATCCTATCTTGTGTACATTGCCATATTGTACATGCCCACGTCCTCTTTCTTCATTCCTGTTATTTATATCTGTCCATTTTAAACAGCACACCTTTCCTGCTAGTGTATCAGTGTTGCATTGTATTTTCTCTGGCTAATCACTCCAATATTTCATTATGCGAAACATGTTGTAGTGTGCATTGCGTACACTTTTCTCTAATGTGTTAATACTGCAGTTATTGCAGTCATTTCACCCCTGGTAGTTATTATGACTCTCTGCAAAATCTCACAGAGGAAGTTTGCCCGTTAGCAAACTCGTATGCATGTTCCCTCTGCATTTGTGCTCCTCTGCATGGTGTCCTGGCAGGTAACCCTGTTGCTGGCCATGAACCCTCACTTGCATTTGTTTACACAATGCACAGCACGCATATGTGATTACCACTGCTGCTCATCATGCAGATACGTAAACTCCATGTAGGCTTTGTGCAAAGCCTAAATGGAGTTCATTGAATCTCCAGGGAAGTGTACTCAATCTGCATTTAAGAACATCCCTACAGCATGTGATTACCACTGCTGCTCATCATGCAGATATGTAATCTCCATGTAGGCTTTGTGCAAGGCCTAAATGGAGTTCATTGAATCTCCAGGGAAGTGTACTCAATCTGCATTTAAGAACATCTCTACAGCATTTTTGTGCTTTCTAGTCACTCAGAAAGATTACACTAAGTGTACATGTAGTCTACACTTTGTGGTAACTTTTATGAATCATCTTTGATACTTAAGGCTGCAAGAAAATCAGTATGAAAACTAAACTTAAGAGGAGGAAAGTGTGAGTTATGCTAGTGTTGTCTGTTCTCTCAGAATGATGTACACTTAGAGTAGGCACTAATGAATCCCAGGGATTTCTTTACCCAGTTTATAATCTCCAGTTATTTTCATAAGTTCATAGGTTCATAGGTTCATAGGTTGGTACTAGGCTATCAGTCCAAGGGCCTATACAAGCCTAGCCTTAACAATTCCCTGGCTATTTCTTCCCATACTATTTACTTCCCTGGACCCCTGTCTAGCAGGGCGACTGACGTGATCTCCGGGGTGAAATTCCTTTCTCCCATCCAATCGTCAGGGTTTCTTTTGAAGAGGGCCAAAGAGGCACTCTGCTTGACATGTATGGGCAGTCTATTCCAGAGGCTGGGGAGTCTCTGGATCAGGAACTTATCCCTCCAGCATGTTTTATTTATTGTCATGACAAGATTTAGATCCCTGGAGTGTGTGGCTCTGAGGGATTGGGATTTCTTTAAGTGTAGCATGTTCAACAGCTCTGGGTTTGACATGGCCTTGTATGTTAAGCAGAGATCGTCTCTGAGTAGACGATATGCCACAGAGTATAGCTGGAGTTTTTTAAGGCGTTCAGCATAGGGCATCTGCTTTAGGCCTGTGATTCTTTAGTGAGGTATTTCTGTGGCCTTTCCAGTTGTTGCAGATGTCTTGAGAGCTACATACCAAACAGGGCATTGTATTCTTTAATGAGTCTAATGTACAGTGGGACAATGACCTCTTTTTTTCTGGATGAAAAGCCCTTAGTGATAAGGTGTGCCACATAGAAGGATTTCCTGACTGTTGTGGTGATGTGGTTATCGAAGGTGAGACCACTGTCCACCTGTGTCCCTAAGTCTCTTATCACACTTTTGGTGTTTAGTGTACTGCAACCTATGTGGTAATTCACAGGTACATGTTTTATCCCAAAGGGGATAACTATACATTTCTTGGCATTGAGCTTGAGCCCATGGCTCTGGCACCAAGCATCTGTTTCTGTAAGGCTTTTATGTAGAGTATCCACATCATTTGGGGATTCAATAATGGCTCCCAGTTTGCAGTCATCTTTAAACGTTGTTAGCCAGTGTCCCTTAGTGTTGGCCTGTACTTCAAAGAAGTAAATGCCAAACAAGAGTGGTCCCAGGACAGAACCCTGAGGTACTCCACTTGCCACTTGTCTGGAGCTGGATTTGGAGTCGGCTACTTTTACAGTGTGGGTTCTGTCAGTGAGCCATTTGGCAACCCATCGAGTGATGTAGGGATTAATGCCCAGCTTAGTAAGTTTATCTATGATTCCAGAGTGGGGGATGGTGTCAAAGACCTTGTTAAGGTCCAGATAGGCTCTGTGGACCGCCTTACCCTTATCCATGGCGCTGGAGACTGATTCAAAGAAGTCAATCAGGTTCAGCAGACAAGATCGGCCCTTCATGAACCCAAACTGGGTGGGTCCAGTGTTTGAAGGTTGCCAATATTTTTGTTTGTAAGTTCCATGATAATACGTTCCATGGCCTTGCAGATCAGGCTCATCAGATTGATGGGGCAGTAGTTCCTGGGATCCAAAGTGCATCCCCCCTTGTAGAGTGGAATAACTGTAGCTGTGTGCCACTCAGTGGGCACGAAGCCTGAGGTGAGGCTATAATTTAACATGACACTTAGGTGAGGTGCCAGTTCATTTTATAGTTCATGTAGTACACAGGCTTGAACTGGCTTGAACTCCCAAACTACCTAAACTACCTCCAACTTACCACTGCACACAGACTTATATTTCACCCTACTAAATGTCCTGCTCTAGCAAATATCCTTCCCCCTTACACCCCCAGCAGAAAGCACAGATCCGAACATCAAAACTTAATTACTATACATAAGCCCAAACGTCCTCCTGGCCAACTTCTCCTCTCTTTTTCCTTAGGAAATAAATGGAATTCCCTTCCTTCCACTCTTAGAACTATGCCAAACTCAGAGAACTTTAAATCTCAGCTTTTCAAATACCTCTCCTCTAAATGGAAATGTACCTGCTTTCACCCTACCTAAATCAAACTAAATATTTGCCCCCAGGATGCTTTCTTACAGGTCCCTAACCTCTCTAGTATTCTCCCATAGTTACTTCACCTTGAGTATGTCTATACTCTCTACAAATTCCAAGACCTACTTATCATACAACATAACTGTGTAAATATTGTAAATGGTATTTTACATTAAATTAGTGCATGCAAAGTGTTTCTACCTCTGTTTTTTAAAGGTGTGTTTCTTAGAATGTTTGCATAAATGTATCTTTATTACCCATTGAAGAACCATAAGCTATTTTGTTTGACTGTGTGACTCTGTGCAGACTCTGTAAACTATGTGCGACTCTGTACAGACTTTGTAAACTGTCCTATACAATGTAGCTCTCTGTAAGTCCTATACTTTGTATCTCTGTTATCTATTATATCTGTACTATATTATGTTTCCTGGAGCTGTTCTCCCCGGGCCTCTACTGAAAATGGGTCCTTTGGGCCCAGTGGACTTCCCCGGTAATCAAACTATAAATAACTAAATAAATAAATAAATAAATGTCATCTGGTCCTATGGATGCTGTATTCTTCGCTATGGAGAGTGTTTTTTACCTCTGTGGCTGTTATTACCGAAATTTGGCAATCTTCTGGCATTGAGATGGGCCGTTCAGGGGGTGAGAGGGGAGTGAAGTTGGCACTGAATCGATCTGCCAGGATATTGGCAATATCCTTAGGACAGGATATTTAATGCCATTCTGTTGTAACTCAGAGCAGATCTGAACATTGCCATTTATATTCTTGACATAGTTATAGAATGCCTTGTGGTTGTCTTTGAAATCTTTAGCAATTTTATTTTCGTAAGTAGCTTTGGAGGACTTTATGAGGGATCTCAGCTTCTTACTGAGGCTGGTAAGGGAGTTTTTTGCATCCTGGGAGTTTCTTCTTTTCTGCAACAGTTTCTTCCTTTTGTTGTAAAGTTTGATAATGGCAGGAGACCACCAGATTGGCTTCCTTTTTTTGGAGGAAAGTGTCTTGGTTCTATTTGGGATGGCACGATTTATGCACGAGTAGATGTGCTTGTACAATGCCTTAGTGTAGGATTCAGCAGTTGAACTTTCAGCTCCCATCTGCATGGGTGTCATGAAGTTTGTCACTTCAAACTTGAGTAGCATGAAGTTGGCTCTGGAGAAGTTTTTTACAGAGGTTTCCTTACTTGGGGGTGGGGGTGGGATGTGGATGTTAAGGGTGATTACCTTATGGTCAGACCAAAGCCATTTCATACTTCGACTGCTGAGAATAATACTCTGAAACGTGTGATCTCAGTACAGAGTTCTGTGGGACACCATTGATAACCACACCAAAATAATCAGGTTAAAGCTTACTATCTGTTACTCGGCTAGTGTTTTGTCAACCCAGCTGTGTGTAAATTGACATTTTATGCATTTAATCTGTCTGTTATTCTGTTATGCAGAGTAGTGTTACATGACTAAGGGATGTCAGGGTCAGCAGCGTGACAGGTCTGTGTGGCTCTTATCTCTTGAAAACATGTCAAAATGTTCAACGAGTCAATATCTCCCATTAGCAACCCATACTGCTCTGCAGTGACAGAAGTATGTACATATTGTTATTCTGGATAATTTCTGTTTCATATTTTTCATGAGTTTTCAGAAAATACTAACAAGGCTTATGGGTATAAATTGTTTGGAATTAGTATGAGTCTCCTCCTATACTGATATGTATACATACTAACATTTTCCTTAATATGACTGAAGATAGTTTACCTAGGATTTCCTTACTGTTATGTCTGATCTCAGTTAACTAGCTTTTCAATAGTATTGATTGATTTTTAACTGTATTTGTAAGAGTGGTTTTCATATCTGGAGTTCGGAAAGTGGTGTTTGCACTTGTGCTACACTCTTGCTCTTTGTAAAGTTAGAACAAAATTTTTATCCAAGTGGATTTGCTGTGCTCTATATTTAGACTCATAAGTAATGAGTTAATTTTTTATTGATAGTGTTGCAATCACAGTTTTTTATATAAATTTTTGTATGTAAATATGAATCGTTTATGATTGCTTTCAGCCTTTGAGATCAAGACAGCCTAATTAGCTAGAAGATTTGATAAGAAAAGTTAGGAGATTCTAGACTTTTCATAATTCTGTAATTTTTTGAAAGTTATAAAGTACCATTTCTTTATGCTTCTTAATAATTTTGCAGTTATGCCAGCATTGTTGTTTTTCATTTACTTGCATATTTACGTCTTATTAATAATATCACAGAAGTCATTGACAGTGTTGTTGTTGTCTTTCGGCTTTTCTTGGTTAGGGGTCGCCACAGCAGAACTCCGGTCCGCTAATGATTGGCAGTAGATTTTCACGAACGCCGAGGTGCCAGCTCGATAGTCAACCTTCAACGAAGGCATGCCCATTTATGCATGTCTTTCAAACACCCACCCAACTGCGGGGAGGACATGCAGGCTCCACACAGAAGGCACTCCCCGCACTCTAGCCAAGAATCAAATGGGAGAACCTCTTGCTGTGAGGCAACAATGCTACCACTGCACCACCACAGATACAAGTCATTGATAGTGTCTTGGGAAGATTTATTTGAGTCATTGATGGCAGTATTTTCCTTTTCCATTGACAAAGTCAAGAAAGGATGATTTATTTACAACAGATTTGAATTTTACTCATACTGTAAAGATGATGGTATTAAGATCTGTGTTAATTACAGAGGGTGTAACCATAGACGAAGTGAAGAAAGATCCTCTATATGTTAATTGAGCAATAACCGACGACGTGGTATGGTATATTGAAGAATTACCCACTACTGGTGTGGTTTAATCATGAGACTGAACTATTATACAATGACATTATTTAGGAAAAAATACTTTTCTTAAATAATGTCTTTGTATAATGGCGCATTACTGTTCTTCTGCTGGTTGTGGTACACTGCTTCCTTGTTTTGATGTACTGAGCATGGTATGAGACTTGCGTCCCATGTATACCCAGTACATCAATGCTTTGAAGTCGAAGCAACGGAGAAAAGAAAGTCTTCATTGCTCCGTTTTTTTCTTTTTTTTTTTCTTTTTTCTTTGTTAAAAAAAAATGTTTTGAGCACTTTATACCGACAGAAAAAAGTCCGGGCGACCGGACCTTTTTCCGTTAGTATATTGTGGGATTCAGCATGGGCACGCTGGCCAATCAGCATGCACGTTTTGGAATATTAATGGGGGGGTCATTGTATAATATCATATTTCAGACATTAACATTAATAGCTGCATTTGGTGCAGTTTGCTCTAAATTGTTTAAATTATTGTATTGTACATGACATAGCATAGCATAGCATAACATAACATTGATCATTATAATAAGCTGATCAGTCAGTGGCATAGCTAGGGTGGGATGAAAGGGGCAGGTGACACAGACACAAAACCAATGCATGTATCTCTTTAGTGCACACTGGCATTTATAAATAAATGTAGGTTTTATATATATATATATATATATATATATATATATATATATATATATATATATATATATATATATATATACATACATACACATCATCATCATCATCTTCTTTCGGCTGTTCCTGTTAGGGGTCGCCACATCAGATCATCTGTTTCCATTTCTTCCTGTCCTCTGCATCTTCCTCTTTCACACCAACCATCTGCATGTCCTCTCTCACCACATCCATAAACCTTATCTTAGGCCTTCCTCTTTTCCTCTTACCTGGCAGCTTCATCGTTAGCATCCTTTTCCCAATATACCCAGCATCCCTCCTCAGCACATGTTCAAACCAATGCAATCTCGCCTCTCTTGCTTTGTCTCCAAACTGTCCAACCTGAGCCAACCCTCTAATGTACTGATTCCTAATCCTGTCCATCCTAGTCACACCCAGTGCAAATCTTAACATCTTTAACTCTGCCACAACCACCTCTGACTCCTGCCTTTTTGTCAGTGCCACCATCTCCAACCCATATAACATAGCTGGTCTCACTACCCTCTTGTAGACCTTCCCTTTCACTCTTACTGGTATCCGTCTGTCACAAATCACTCCTGACACTCTTCTCCACCCATTCCACCCTGCCTGTACTCTCTTCTTCACCTCTCTTCCACACTCACCATTACTCTGAACTGTTGATCCCAAGTACTTAAACTCATCCACCTTTACCAACTCTACTCCCTGCATCCTCACCATTCCTCTACCCTCCCTCTCATTTACACACATATATTCTGTTTTAGCCCTGCTGACCTTCATTCCTCTCCTCTCTAAAGCATATCTCCACCTCTCCAGGGTCTCCTCAACCTGATCCCTACTCTCACTACAGATCACAATGTTATCTGCAAACATCATAGTCCACGGGGCCTCCTGTCTGATCTCATCTGTCAACCTGTCCATCACCACTGCAAATAAGAAAGGGCTCAGAGCTGATTCTTGATGTAATCCCACCTCCACCTTAAATGTATCTGTCACTCCCACCGCAGACCTCACCAATGTCACACTACCCTCGTACATATCCTGTACCACTCTTCTCTGCCACTCCCGACTTCCTCATACAATACCACACCTCCTCTCTAGGCACCCTGTCATATGCTTTCTCTAAGTCCACAAAGACACAATGCAACTCCTTCTGACCTTCTCTGTATTTCTCCAACAACACTCTCAGAGCAAACATTGCATCTGTAGTGCTCTTTCCTGGCATGAAACCATACTGCTGATCACTAAACATCACCTCCCTTCTTAACCTAGCTTCCACTACTATTTCCCATAACTTCAAGCTGTGACTGATCAATTTTATCCCTCTGTAGTTACTGCAGCTCTGCACATCACCCATATTCTTAAAGATAGGTACCAAAACACTGTTTCTCCACTCCTCAGGCATCCTCTGACTTTCCAGAATTTCATTAAACAATCTGGTTAAAAATTCCACTGCCATTTCTCCTAAGCACCACCATGCTTCCACTGGTATGTCATCTGGGCCAACAGTCTTTCCAATCTTCATCCTCTTCATAGCTGTCCTTACTTCCTCCTTGCTAATCTGTTTTACTTCCTGATTCACTATCCCCACATCATCCAACCTTCACTCTCTCTCATTCTCTTCATTCATCAGCCCCTCAAAGTACTCTTTCCATCTACTCAACACGATGTCACTGTGCCAGCTATATATTGTAAGCATCATGTTGTGTCATTTGTATATTATAATTATCACTGCTGTGTCATGTATATACTGTAAGCATCACTGCTCTCACTTGTATAAGTATCATTATTGTGTCACTAACATACAGTAAGCATTGTGCTGTGTCACTTATATATTGTAAGCATCATGTTGTGTCACTTGTAAAGTATAAGTATCACTGCTGTGTCATGTATAAACTTTACGTACCACTGTTGTGTCACTTGTATACTTGGGCATTAAGCTGTGTACCTTGTATATTACAAGTATCACTGATGTGTCAGCTATGTACTGTAAGCATCATGATGTGTCACTTGTATATTATAATTATCACTGCTGTGTCACTTATATACTGTAAGCGCCATGCTGTCTCACTTGCATATTATAATTAACACTGCTTTGTCACATATATACTGTAAGCATCATGCTGTGTCACTTTTATATCATAATCACTGCTATGTCACATGTATACTGTAAGCATAATGCTGTGTCACTTGTAGAAATATCACTGTTGTGCCACTTGCATACAGTAAGCATCGTGCTGTGTCACTTGTATATTATAAGTATCACTGCTGTGTCACTTATATACTGTAAACATGTTGTGTCACTTGTATATTATAATCACTGCTATGTCACCTATATACTGTAAGCATTATGCTGTGTCACTTGTATAAGTACCACCGTTGTGCCACTTATATACTGTAAACATCATGCAGTGTCAATTGTATATTAAAAGTATCACTGCTGTGTCACTTATATAATGCAAGGATTATGCTGTGTCACTTGTATATTATAAGTATCACTGCTGTGTCACTTATATACTGTAAGCGCCATGCTGTGTTACTTGTATTTTATAACTGCTGTATCACATATATACTGTAAGCATCATGCTGTGTCACTTGTATATTATAAGCATCACTGATGTGTCACTTTTATATTGCAAGCATCATGGTGTGTCACTTGTATATTATAACTGCTGTATCACTTATATAATGTAAGCATCATGCTGTGTCAATTGTATAGTATAAGTATCACTGCTCTGTCACTTATATATTGTAAGCACCATGCTGTGTCACATATATACTGTAAACTCCATGCTGTGTCACTTGTATATTATAGTTACCCCTGATGTGTCACTTATATAATGTAAGGATCATGCTGTGTCACTTGTTTATTATAAGTATCACTGCTGTGTCACTTATATGCTGTAAGCATCATGCTGTGTCACTTGTAAATTATAATTATCACTGCTGTGTCATATATAAACTTTAAGTATCACTGCTGTGTCACTTGTATACTTGGGCATCAAGCTGTGTACCTTGTATATTACAAGTATCACTGATGTGTCAGCTATTTACTGTAAGCATCATGATGCGTCACTTTTATATGATAAGTATCACTGCTGTGTCACTAATATAATATAAAGATCATGCTGTGTCATTTGTTTATTATAAGCAGGACTGCTGTGTCACCTATTTACTGTAAGCATTATGATGTCACTTGAAAATTACAAATATTACTAATGTGTCAGTTACATTCTGTAAGCATCATGCTGTGTAACTTGTATATTATAAGTATCACTGCTGGGTCACTTATATATTGTAAACATCATGCTGTGTCACTTGTTAAGTAAAACTTCTGTGTCACTTATATACTGTAAGCATCATGTTGTGTCACTTGTATATTATAAGTATCACTGCTGTATCACTTATATACTGTAAACATCATCCTGAGTTACTTGTATAAGTATCACTGCTGTGTCACTTATATCCTGTAAGCATCATGCTGTGTCACTTGTATATCACTGCTGTGTCACTTATATACTGTAAACTTCATGCTGTGTCACTCGTATATAATTATCACTGCTGTGTCACGTATAAACTTTAAGAATCATACTGTGCCACTTGTATAGGTTTCACTGCTCTGCCACTTATATACTGTAAGCATCATGCTGTGTTACTTATATACTGTAAGCATCATGCCGTGTCACTTGTATATGTATCACTGCTGTGTTACTTATATACTGTAAGCATAATGCTGTGTCACTTTTATAAGTATCACTGCTGTGTCACTTATATAATGTAAGGATCATGCTGGATTCCTTTGACATTATAAGTATCACTGCTGTGCCACTTATATACTGCAAACATCATGCTTTGCACTCATATATTATAAGTATCACTGCTGTGTCACATATAATGTTAGGATCACGCTGTGTCACTTATTTATTATAAGTATCACTTCTGTGCCACATATATATGTAAGCATCATGGCTGTGTCACTTGTATGTTATAAGTATCACTGCTGTGTCACATATATTGTAAACAGCATGGTGTGTCACTTGTATAAGTATAACTGCTGTGTCACTTGTATACTGTAAACATCATGCTGTATCCCTTGTATATTCTAAGTATCACTGCTTTGTTAATTATATACTGTAAGCATGAGGCTCTGTCACTTGTTTGTTATACTTATCACTACTGTGTCACTTATATACTGTAAGCATCATGATGTGTACTTTGTATATTACAATATCCCTGATTTGTCAGCTATGTACTGTAAGCATCATGATGTGTCACTTGTATATTATAATCATTGCTGTGTCATGTATATACTGTAAGCATCCCTGCTGTCACTTGTATAAGTATCACTGTTGTGCCACTAACATACAGTAAGTGTCATGCTGTGTCACTTGTGTACTGTAAGCATCATGCTGTCACTTGTACATTATAAGTATTACTGCTGTGTCACTTATATATTGTAAGCATCACTGCTGTGTCACTTGTATATTATACTTATCACTACTGTGTCACTCATATGCTGTAAGCATCATGCTGTGTATGTTGTATATTACAATATTCCTGATGTGTCAGCTATGTAATGTAAGCATCATGATGTGTTACTTGTATATTATAATTATCACTGCTGTGTCATGTATATACTATAAGTACCCCTGCTGTCACTTGTATAAGTATCACTGTTGTGTCAGTAACATGCAGTGTCATGCTGTGTCACTTATATTCTATAAGCATCATGCTGTCACTTGTTCATTATAAGTATCACTGCTGTGTCACTTATATACTGTAAGCATCATTGCTGTGTCACTTGTATATTATAAGTATCACTCCTGTGTCACATATACTGTAAACAGCATGCTGTGTCACTTGTATAAGTATAACTGCTGTGTCACTTATATACTGTAAACATCATGCTGTATCCCTTGTATATTATAAGTATCACTGCTTTGTTAATTATATACTGTAAGCATGAGGCTGTGTCATTTGTGTGTTATACTTATCACTACTGTGTCACTCATATACTGTAAGCATCTTGCTGTCTACCTTGTATATTACAATATCCCTGATGTGTCAGCTATGTACTGTAAGCATCATGATGTGTCACTTGTATATTATAATTATCACTGCTGTCTTACATATATACTGTAAGAATCACTGCTGTCACTTGTATAAGTATCACTGTTGTCACTAACTTGCAGTAAGCGTCATGCTGTGTCACTTATATACTGTAAGCATCATGCTATGTCACTTGTATATTATTATAAGTATCACTGGTGTGTCACTTATATACTGTAAGCATCATGCTGTGTACCTTGTATATTACAATATCACTGATGTGTCAGCTATGTACTGTAAGCATCATGTGTCACTTGTATATTATAATTATCACTGCTGTGTCATGTATATACTGTAAGCATCCCTGCTGTCACTTGTATAAGTATCACTGTTGTGTCACTAACATAGAGTAAGTGTCGTGCTGTGTCACTTGTGTACTGTAAGCATCATGCTGTCACTTGTACATTATAGGTATCACTGCTGTGTCACTTATATACTGTAAGCATCACTGCTGTGTCACTTGTATATTATAAGTATCACTCCTGTGTCACATATACTGGAAACAGCATGCTGTGTCACTTGTATAAGTATAACTGCTGTGTCACTTATATACTGCAAATATCATGCTGTATCCCTTGTATATTATAAGTATCACTGCTTTGTTAATTATATACTGTAAGCAAGAGGCTCTGTCACTTGTGTGTTATAGTTATCACTACTGTGTCACTCATATACTGTAAGCATCATGCTGTGTACTTGTATATTACAATATCACTGATGTGTCAGCTATGTACTGTAAGCATCATGATGTGTCTCTTGTATATTATAATTATCACTGTTGTAGCACTCATATACTGTAAGCATCATGCTGTGTACCTTGTATATTACAATATCACTGATGTTTCAGCTATGTACTGTAAGCATCATGACGTGTCACGTGTATATTATAATTATCACTGCTGTGTCATGTAAATACTGTAAGTATCCCTGCTGTCACTTGTATAAGTATCACTGTTGTGTCAATAACATGCAGTAAGTGTCATGCTGTGTTACTTATGTTCTGTAAGCATCATGCTGTCACTTGTACATTAAAAGAATCACTGCTGTGTCACTTATATACTGTAACCATCACTGCTGTGTCACTTGTGTATTATAAGCATCACTACCATTTCACTTATATTCTGTAAGAATATTGCTGTCAGTTGTATATTATAAGTATCACTGCTGTGTCATTTATATAATGTAAGGATCATGACGTGTCACTTTTGTATTATAAGTATCACTGCTGTGTCACTTACATACTGTCAGCTCCATGCTGTGTCACTTGTATATTATAAGTATCACTGCTGTGTCACTTACATAATGTAAGGATCATGCTGTGTCCCTTGTATTATTATTTATTTATTTATTTTATTTCAGTTTGATTACTGGGGAAGTCCAGTGGGCCAGAACATGCCCATTTTCAGTGGAGGCCTGGGGAGAAAAGCTCCGTAAGCAAATACAATACAATAAAGTTTACATAATGTTAAAAGTAGAATACATGTATAAAATTCATACAGTCAGGAAATGCAAAATGTATAAAATGTACATCATAAAAACTCAGTTAACAGATAATAGAGAACACAGTTTACAGGCATTTCCATTCAGTGCAGCATGATCAACTGTCAATTAAAAGGATCTGAGGTTTCTTCTGTTTCTACATTAGAAGGGAAGGCAGTTAGCATGCATATGTTTTAGTTAAATAAGGTAAAAAACTTGCTGTGCAGACAATAGAAGTACTGTGATATTTACAATGTTTACATACTTGGAGTCATGTGAGAGAAATTGCTTAATCAGTGACTGTCAGATTAAATCGGTTTTAGGAGAATAGAAATAATAGTTCAAGGGTAGAGTGGAGCAAGGAGGATGGAGAGCTCAACAGGGGAAATTCGCTTAAATTTAGGTAGGGTGTAAGCAGGAACATTTCCGTTTAGATGACAGGAATGAGAAAAGTTGGGTCTTGAAGGTTTCAGAGTTTGGTATAGTCCTAAGTGAAGGAGGGAGAGAGTTCCTTTTCT
This sequence comes from Protopterus annectens, assembly GCF_019279795.1. Taxonomy (NCBI): domain Eukaryota; kingdom Metazoa; phylum Chordata; order Ceratodontiformes; family Protopteridae; genus Protopterus; species Protopterus annectens. Next base: position 988,483,143 of record NC_056726.1, on the reverse strand, counting down.
TACCTAGAGAGAAAGAGAGGAGAAGCTGGCCAGCAGGTGATACAGCATGATGCTTACAGTATATATGTGACAAAGCAGTGATAATAAAAGTATATTATAAGTATCACTGCTGTGTCACCTATTTACTGTAAGTATCATGATGTGTCACTTGTATATTATAATTATCACTGATGTGTCACTTACATGCTGTAACTGCCATGCTGTGTCACTTATATACTGTAAGCATCACTGCTGTGGCACTTGCATATTATAAGTGTCACTGATGTGTCACTTACATGCTGTAAGTGCCATGCTGTGTCACTTATATATTGTAAGCGCCATGCTGTGTCACTTGTGTATTATAAGTATCACTGCTGTTTTAACTTATATACTGTAAGAGCCATGCTGTGTCACTTGTATATTGTATCGCTGTTGTGTCACTTATATAATGTAAGGATAATACTTTGTACCTTTTACATTATAAGTATAACTGCTGTGTCACTTATATGCTGTAAACATCATGCTGTGTCACTTGTATATTATAATTATCACTGCTTTGTCACATATATACTGTAAGCATCATGCTGTGTCACTTGTATATTATAATTATCACTGATGTGTCACTTTTATAAGTATCACTGCTGTGTCACTTAAATACTGTAAACATCATGCTGTGTCACTTGTATATTATAAGAATCACTGCTGTGTCAATTATATAATATAAGGATCATGCTGTGTCTCTTGTATATTATCAGTATCACTACAGTGTCACTTATATACTTGGGCATCATGCTGTCTCACTTGTATATTACAAGTATCACTACTGTGTCAGTTACATACGGTAAGCATCATGCTCTGTCACTTGTATATTATAAGTTTCACTGCTGTGTCACTTACATATTGTAAGCATTATACTGTGTCACTTGTATATTATACATTTCACTGCTGTGTCACATATATACTGTACTTGTCATGCTGAGTCACTTGTATATTATAAGTATCACTGCTGTGTCACCTTTATATTGTAAACATCATGCTGTGTCACTTTTATAAAGATCACTGCTATGTCACTTGTATACTGTAAACATTATGCTTTGCACTCGTATATTATAAGTATCACTGCTGTGTCACTTATATATTGTTAGGATCATGCTGTACCACTTATTTTTTATAAGTATCACTGCTGTGCCACTTATATACTGTAAGCATCACTGCTGTGTCACTTGTATATTATAAGTATCACTGCTGTGTCACATATACTGTAAACAGCATGCTGTGTCACTTGTATAAGTATAACTGCTGTGTAACTTTTATACTGTAAACATCATGCTGTATCCCTTGTATATTATAAGGATCACTGCTTTGTTTATTTATAAACTGTAAGCATGAGGCTCTGTCATTTGTGTGTTATACTTATCACTACTGTGTCACTCAAATACTGTAAAGCATCTTGCAGTCTACCTTGTATATTACAATATCCCTGATGTGTCAGCTATGTACTGTAAGCATCATGATGTGTCACTTGTATATTATAATTATCACTGCTGTCTTACATATATACTGTAAGAATCACTGCTGTCACTTGTATAAGTATCACTGTTGTCACTAACTTGCAGTAAGCATCATGCTGTGTCACTTATATACTGTAAGCATCATGCTATGTCACTTGTATATTAATTTAGGTATCACTGCTGTGTCACTTATATACTGTAAGCATCATGCTGTGTACCTTGTATATTACAATATCACTGATGTGTCAGCTATGTACTGTAAGCATCATGTGTCACTTGTATATTATAATTATCACTGCTCATAGGTTCATAGGTTCATACTAGGCTATCTGCCCGAGGGCATTTACAAGCCTAGCCCATAGTTTTGTGGCTTACGCCACCCCTTTAGTATGGGGAACTATACCCATTATTTTGCTGTGCCTCTGTTGAGCAGTGACACTGAGGTAATCCCTGGGGTATATCTGCGATCTCCCATCCATTGGTCAAGATTTCTCTTGAACAAGGCCAGCGAGGTGCTCTGCCTCACATATACCGGGATTTTATTCCACAGCATAGGGAGTCTTTGGGTGATGAATCTATCCCTCCAGCACGTCCTATTAATAGCCGTGTTGAGGTTTAAGTCTCCCGCCCTTGTGGCTCTGACGGATCTAGATTTTTTGAGGTGAAGTATATTCATCAAATCTGGGTTTGACATGGCCTTGTATGTTAGGCAAACGTCACCTCTGAGCAAGCGGTAAGCGACTGAATAGAGCTGGAGTTCTTTCAGTCGGGCAGCATAGGACAGATGTTTGAGACCCTTTATCCTTTTGGTGAGGAACTTTTGTGGCCTCTCCAGCTGCTGCAAGTGTCGGGTCAGATACATTCCGAATGGGGCATTGTACTCAATCATTGGTCTGATGAGTGATGAGTATAGGGAGACTATGACCTCCCTTGATCTAGATGAGAATCCCTTCATGATAAGGTGGGCATGTATATACTGTAAGCATCCCTGCTGTCACTTGTATAAGTATCACTGTTGTGTCACTAACATAGAGTAAGTGTCGTGCTGTTTCACTTGTGTACTGTAAGCATCATGCTGTGTCACTTGTATATTATAAGTATCACTCCTGTGTCACATATACTGTAAACAGCATGCTGTGTCACTTGTATAAGTATAACTGCTGTGTCACTTATATACTGCAAATATCATGCTGTATCCCTTGTATATTATAAGTATCACTGCTTTGTTAATTATATACTGTAAGCAAGAGGCTCTGTCACTTGTGTGTTATAGTTATCACTACTGTGTCACTCATATACTGTAAGCATCATGCTGTGTACTTGTATATTACAATATCACTGATGTGTCAGCTATGTACTGTAAGCATCATGATGTGTCTCTTGTATATTATAATTATCACTGTTGTAGCACTCATATACTGTAAGCATCATGCTGTGTACCTTGTATATTACAATATCACTGATGTTTCAGCTATGTACTGTAAGCATCATGATGTGTCACGTGTATATTATAATTATCACTGCTGTGTCATGTAAATACTGTAAGTATCCCTGCTGTCACTTGTACAAGTATCACTGTTGTGTCAATAACATGCAGTAAGTGTCATGCTGTGTTACTTATGTTCTGTAAGCATCATGCTGTCACTTGTACATTAAAAGAATTACTGCTGTGTCACTTATATACTGTAACCATCACTGCTGTGTCACTTGTGTATTATAAGCATCACTGCCATTTCACTTATATTCTGTAAGAATATTGCTGTCAGTTGTATATTATAAGTATCACTGCTGTGTCATTTATATAATGTAAGGATCATGACGTGTCACTTTTGTATTATAAGTATCACTGCTGTGTCACTTACATACTGTCAGCTCCATGCTGTGTCACTTGTATATTATAAGTATCACTGCTGTGTCACTTACATAATGTAAGGATCATGCTGTGTCCCTTGTATTATTATTTATTTATTTATTTTATTTCAGTTTGATTACTGGGGAAGTCCACTGGGCCAGAACATGCCCATTTTTAGTGGAGGCCTGGGGAGAAAAGCTCCGTAAGCAAATACAATACAATAAAAGTTACATAATGTTAGAAGTAGAATACATGTATAAAATTCATACAGTCAGGAAATGCAAAATGTATAAAATGTACATCATAAAAACTCAGTTAACAGATAATAGAGAACACAGTTTACAGGCATTTCCATTCAGTGCAGCATGATCAACTGTCAATTAAAAGGATCTGAGGTTTCTTCTATTTCTACATTAGAAGGGAAGGCAGTTAGCATGCATATGTTTTAGTTAAATAAGGTAAAAAACTTGCTGTGCAGACAATAGAAGTACTGTGATATTTACAATGTTTACATACTTGGAGTCATGTGAGAGAAATTGCTTAATCAGTGACTGTCAGATTAAATCTGTTTTAGGAGAATAGAAATAATAGTTCAAGGGTAGAGTGGAGCAAGGAGGATGGAGGGCTCAATAGGGGAAATTCGCTTAAATTTAGGTAGGGTGTAAGCAGGAACATTTCCGTTTAGATGACAGGAATGAGAAAAGTTGGGTCTTGAAGGTTTCAGAGTTTGGTATAGTCCTAAGTGAAGGAGGGAGAGAGTTCCTTTTCTTACCTAGAGAGAAAGAGAGGAGAAGCTGGCCAGCAGGTGATACAGCATGATGCTTACAGTATATATGTGACAAAGCAGTGATAATAAAAGTATATTATAAGTATCACTGCTGTGTCACCTATTTACTGTAAGTATCATGATGTGTCACTTGTATATTATAATTATCACTGATGTGTCACTTACATGCTGTAACTGCCATGCTGTGTCACTTATATACTGTAAGCATCACTGCTGTGGCACTTGCATATTATAAGTGTCACTGATGTGTCACTTACATGCTGTAAGTGCCATGCTGTGTCACTTATATATTGTAAGCGCCATGCTGTGTCACTTGTGTATTATAAGTATCACTGCTGTTTTAACTTATATACTGTAAGAGCCATGCTGTGTCACTTGTATATTGTATCGCTGTTGTGTCACTTATATTTTTGTATCCACAATACATATATAGCAGCTTTTCTAGGCAGCATCTCTCTGTGGTAGTCGTATCTAATATTGTGCGCCTTATATACCACTACCCTCAATATTCCCCCTTAGTCTAACTCCTCTACGTACCAGAACTTCCACTTATCCTCCTAGACCACCGCACGCTGACTACATTTCCTGACTTTTTACATGGGTAATCTAAGGCCTATCGCTGTCCTAGCGCACACTAATTCAACTTTGTACTGGATCTGTTAGTCTCAGGTGTGCCACGCACTCTGGGGGCAAGCATTCGCTGACCCTATTTTACTAACGGCATTTCCCTGTTTAGTACAGGGGTATCGCTATATCAGCGCACACCAATTTATCTTTACACTGGATCTGATAGCTTAACTGCGCTAAACATCCTGGGGATAAGCACTCGCTGACCCCATTAGATTTTCTAATTGTAACAACGGTTGGAGCATATAGTTCCCGCCTCACCCGCCAATAAAAAACAGCGTCGCTACTTCTTATTGTATTATAGAAACCATTATAAGTGAGCGCTTCCACCTAATCAACCTCTCTCCATATATTATGTTTAGTACAGGGGTATCGCTATATCAGCGCACACCAATTTATCTTTACACTGGATCTGATAGCTTAACTGTGCTAAACATCCTGGGGATAAGCACTCGCTGACCCCATTAGATTTTCTAATTGTAACAACAGTTGGAGCATATAGGTCCCGCCTCACCCGCCAATAAAAAACAGCGTCGCTACTTCTTATTGTATTATAGAAACCATTATAAGTGAGCGCTTCCACGCCATGTTATACCTCTGGCCTTGTAATGTATCTACCTAATCAACCTCTCTCCATATATTCACCCACCAAACTATTTGTTTATTTCGAGTCCTCATTTCTATGACTAGAGTTATATCTGCATTGCATTTCTTACCTTAGAATTTATTTTTACTGCCTTTAACCTAATATTTTGTTATTTTGACTGCAAATAACCTAATACTTTGTGTGATTTTAATATACTTTCCCTATTTAGTGCCAGATTTTCTAGCTTTTAACATACATTGCCTTTTTAGTAACAGATATGCTAGATAGACTATAAGTATAAATCCAAATGTGAGTAAATGTTCACCTGTTAGACACTACGTTGCTATGTTTTAATAATTGCTCTCCAATAATTGTCTCTGTTTTACCTCACTATCTTCCTCTCTCTCCCAAAGATTTCAATTACTTGCCTTTCTGGAACCTGCATCCTCCTTCACAAGTGTCTCTTCCCTGCTGGAAAGCCTGAAATTGTGTCCACCAAGCCCCAATACTGTATACATCGGGAGTAACAACTATACAAAGACTATAAAAGTATGTTACCTGTATATGAATAGTCCAAACCTTCTGGCCCTAGAATTCTGGTCTAGCTACCTGCCCAGGACTAGCAGCAGCCAATACCCTAATTTTATTTGGAGGCCCTTCTAAACCCTTATTTATAAGCTCCCATAGCCACCCTTGTTAGTTCTAAATCCTCCAGCCTTAATACTGTTTCTGTTCACTACTACTGTCCTCATTTCACCCCTTCCTACCTGGATAACTCTGATTTAATCTATTGGTCACTAGGTGGCACCCTCTAACTTTGCTTGACTCCCTTTTTAGCTGTTCTTTAACTCTCCTGTACCCTTCCTCTGGTACCTCGACTTCAGAGCTCACAATCTGCTCTTCTATTTTTCTCCCTGGCCTCTTATAGACCTCTCTTCTTACTTTTACTTTGCTGATACACAGTCTGACCACTCACCACTCGCCATACTTCCACTGTATTGCCTCTTCCATACCTGTAACAAGCTTACCTTCTGGTTCTCCTCCTTTACTGATTGTTTTCTGTGCACTACTACTCTTTTTGTGTCTTCCCGCTCCGTTAAGCCTTCAGGCTCACTCGCTCCCTCCTGCCCCCAAATACCACCGCCCTAGCCTCTGCATTTATCTCTACATAAGCACTCCCGCATCATTTTACCAATCACAACAGCTTCCTGTCCCCACCCCCTCCATAACTAGTCCCCTCCCTCCTACTCCTTAGACCACATCCTGTCAAGTCACTCACAAATATCCAACCTAACCATGCCTATCCTACATCACCCCACCCTACTACTAACACTCTTAACTACCCTTACCACTACCTATCTCTCAACCTCCTATGAGCAAAGCTTACCCACAACTCTTACTATCCATAAAGATACCCTAACTACTCCCCCACCTACACTCATTAACAATCTTAATATCATCTATAAAACCTCTTATCTTCTACCTAAATATCACCGTCTTACTCACACCAAATATTGTATTCATAACCCCAAAAAACGTGATATTTACCAGTACAAACCATCACAATTCTATAACCTTTTACTAATTAGCTCACTAATACACGGAGATATACACCCCAACCCAGGCCCTGACCTATCTCCAGTACTAAACAACTGCCTTCTAGCTAACCCAAAGCCAACCCTAACTACAAAACCTCCCAAATCACTCTCAATTGCCCAACTTAATATACGTAGCATCTGCAATAAAATACCACAAATACATGCTTTACTTGAAGTCCAACAGTTCGACATTCTCTGTCTAACTGAAACATGGCTCAAACCTACAATAAAAGACAACGAAATTCTCCCCCCTGGCTACAATATCCTCAGACAGGACCGCTTAAACAAAAAAGGAGGTGGAGTAGCTATACTCTACAAAATAGGCCTGCACCTAACCATAATAAATCATACCCTATTAGCTGGCACAAATGCTGAATTAATTATCACAAAACTCCAAATTAATCCTCACAAAAATATAAATATTATCTGTACCTATATACCTCCAGGAAAAAATCCCACTATATTAGAAGACCTGCTAAACTGGCTTTCTCTAAATCTCCTCCAAGAAACAATACTTTTAGGAGACTTGAACATTGACTGGAACTCATGTGAACATACTAATCCATCTACTCTTATTAACCTGCATGGCTTTACTCAACACATAAACACCCCTACAAGAGCAAACAAGCATAGTAACAAAGAAGTAGTACTTGATTGGATCTTAACAAACAGTCCCCAGCAAAAATATACAACAGGCACCCTCCCAGATGACCTTAGTGATCACTCCCTAACTTATATCATCAGGCATAAAACTAATCTTTCCATCCCAACCCAAGTTCGATCATCCCGCTGTAAAAAGCATTTTGACCCCAATCTGTTTCAAAATGAACTTATGCAAGTCAACTGGTCACCTCTTAAAACACTCCCAATAGATGAAGCAGTTAACCACTTCAATAATACCTTTCTGACCATCCTTGAACACCATGCCCCACTGCGTTCCATACGTATAAAATCCAAAACAGCACCGTGGCTCTCTAACAAAACTAGGCAACTAATTCTTAAAAGAAACAAAGCCTGGAACACATGGCGAACCACAAAAAATATTACTGACCATCTCTCGTTTAAACAAAAAAGAAATATGATGAAACAAGCTATCCTAAATGATAAAAACAATTTCTACACTCAATTACAACAATCTTCCCTCCACCAACCTAATAAATTTTGGTCTGCTATTAATACTCTTCTATCCCCAGGTAAACCAACCACACCTACTCCACAAGGCTCCAATACCAACTCCCCCTCAGAAATAGCTAATGCCTTTAACACCTTCTTTACTTCAGCCATTCTAAAGCTAGCTGATCAACAAAGCCCTGACATCTCCAAACTCACTAAGCCTAGCTCCACCCCTCCTCCATTTCACCTCCAACCCATATCTACCTCCTACATTTTGTCCTTACTTCAAAAACTTAAGCCAACAACCCCTTCAGCAGATAAATTACCTGCAGAATACCTCCAACTAGGTGCCAAAGCAATAGCATACCCCATCTCTCTACTAATTAATAGGACTGTAAAAGAATGTACTATCCCTTCTGTCTGGAAAATCTCCTACATCATCCCTCTCTTCAAAGGCGGTGACTCTTTAGAGTATTCTAACTACCGCCCCATAGCATTACTATCTCCTCTTGCAAAAATTATGGAGAAATGTATTCATAAACAGTTACTTAATCACCTGTTAAACAACGATCTCCTAGCTAACTGCCAACATGGGTTTCACCCATACCACAGTACTACCACTGCCCTACTATCCTTCATCGACTCTATCAACATAAATCGCAACAATAACACTACTTCTTCTGCATTCTTTGTAGACCTGTCTAAAGCCTTCGACATGGTTAATCATCAACTTCTCCTACAACACTTACATTCTCTCTCTCTTGACAATCAAGCCTTAAGCTGGTTCTCATCCTATCTTGAAAAATGCGAACAGGCAGTTCTCTGGGACAACCATCTCTCAAATCTTCTCCCCACCTCTATAGGAGTTCCTCAGGGCTCCATCTTAGGTCCTCTTCTGTTTTCCATTTTTATTAACGATCTACATCTAGCCACTCCTCTATCTACTTGTATTCAATATGCTGATGACACAACCATCATTTGCTCTGCCTCAACCCAGACTGAACTTCACTCACTAACACAGCACACCTTCACCACCATTGAGCAATGGTTCTCTAACCACTGTCTCCTACTTAACCCCAAAAAAACCAAACTTCTGCTCTTTCCACCCACTCACCTATCACCCTCCATTGATTTTACACTTACATCAAACAATGGCACTCTTATCACTCCTGACCAAACCACAAAACTCTTGGGTATTACTATTGACAACCAACTAAAATTTGACTGTCATATCAACTCCACTATAAAACAAACTAACAGGAAACTTGGTTCACTCTATAGAATCAAATCTTTCCTAACCCCTGAGGCTAGAACTACTATAGCTAGAACCCACTTAATATCAACCCTTTTATATGCTTCTTCTATATACACTAATCTGTCTAAGTACAACCTCAATAAACTAACCACATCCTACAACAATATCGCCAGATTTGCCACTGCCTCTCCATACAGAACTCACCATTGCTTGAATCTCATAAAACTAGGGTGGCTGGAACTACCCCATCTCATCCAATACTATCAACTCACTATTGCCCACAAAGTCCTCTACCACTCTGAAAACACACCAATGCTCTCTACCCTCATAAAGCCCTATCACAACATGAGGAATCTACGTTCCTGTAACAAAACTCTTGTAAAAACCTCTAGAGCAAATAATGTAGCAGGTGACTCCATATTTTCTAACTCAATTGGAAAAATATGGAATCTACTACCACCAGACCTTACATCCCTGACTTCTATTCCACTATTTAAAACCAATCTAAAACTCTTCCTAACCAACCACTGGCTTTGCTCTTGCAATAACCCTGGGTAACCTTGCTCTCTTCCTTTCTTTCCCTCCCTTCCTCTCACCTCATTTTCCTTTCCTCTCTTCCTTTAAAAAGGTTTCTGGCTATAGCTCATTAGTTATATAAAATTATAGATTTTGTTACTTATGTCTATATTAATAACTTTCATAACCTAGTATAGCATCTATTATAGACTCATGCTATTGACTCACACTGTACTCAGACACTTAGATAGCCTCTAATGAAGTTTATGAAAATGGTTTTATTGTATAACTTGTATATTCTTAGCTTGTTAAGTATTAGATAGTGGAGCTTTTCTCCTCGGGCCTCCACTGAAAATGGACATGTATCCAGTTGGACTAGCCTGGTTAACAAATGTAAAATAAAAATAAATAAAATAAATAAATATAATGTAAGGATAATACTTTGTACCTTTTACATTATAAGTATAACTGCTGTGTCACTTATATGCTGTAAACATCATGCTGTGTCACATGTATATTATAATTATCACTGCTTTGTCACATATATACTGTAAGCATCATGCTGTGTCACTTGTATATTATAATTATCACTGATGTGTCACTTGTATAAGTGTCACTGCTGTGTCACTTAAATACTGTAAACATCATGCTGTGTCACTTGTATATTATAAGAATCACTGCTGTGTCAATTATGTAATATAAGGATCATGCTGTGTCTCTTGTATATTATAAGTATCACTACTGTGTCACTTATATACTTGGGCATCTTGCTGTGTCACTTGTATCTTACAAGTATCACTACTGTGTCAGTTACATACTGTAAGCATCATGCTGTGTCACTTGTATATTATAAGTTTCACTGCTGTGTCACTTACATATTGTAAGCATTATACTGTGTCACTTGTATATTATACATTTCACTGCTGTGTCACGTATATACTGTACTTGTCATGCTGAGTCACTTGTATATTATAAGTATCACTGCTGTGTCACCTTTATATTGTAAACATCATGCTGTGTCACTTTTATAAAGATCACTGCTATGTCACTTGTATACTGTAAACATTATGCTTTGCACTCGTATATTATAAGTATCACTGCTGTGTCACTTATATATTGTTAGGATCATGCTGTACCACTTATTTTTTATAAGTATCACTGCTGTGCCACTTATATACTGTAAGCATCACTGCTGTGTCACTTGTATATTTTAAGTATCACTGCTGTGTCACATATACTGTAAACAGCATGCTGTGTCACTTGTATAAGTATAACTGCTGTGTAACTTTTATACTGTAAACATCATGCTGTATTCCTTGTATATTATAAGGATCACTGCTTTGTTTATTTATAAACTGTAAGCATGAGGCTCTGTCATTTGTGTGTTATACTTATCACTACTGTGTTACTCAAATACTGTAAGCATCTTGCTGTCTACCTTGTATATTACAATATCCCTGATGTGTCAGCTATGTACTGTAAGCATCATGATGTGTCACTTGTATATTATAATTATCACTGCTGTCTTACATATATACTGTAAGAATCACTGCTGTCACTTGTATAAGTATCACTGTTGTCACTAACTTGCAGTAAGCGTCATGCTGTGTCACTTATATACTGTAAGCATCATGCTATGTCACTTGTATATTAATTTAAGTATCACTGCTGTGTCACTTATATACTGTAAGCATCATGCTGTGTACCTTGTATATTACAATATCACTGATGTGTCAGCTATGCACTGTAAGCATCATGTGTCACTTGTATATTATAATTATCACTGTTGTGTCATGTATATACTGTAAGCATCCCTGCTGTCACTTGTATAAGTATCACTGTTGTGTCACTAACATAGAGTAAGTGTCGTGCTGTTTCACTTGTGTACTGTAAGCATCATGCTGTGTCACTTGTATATTATAAGTATCACTCCTGTGTCACATATACTGTAAACAGCATGCTGTGTCACTTGTATAAGTATAACTGCTGTGTCACTTATATACTGCAAATATCATGCTGTATCCCTTGTATATTATAAGTATCACTGCTTTGTTAATTATATACTGTAAGCAAGAGGCTCTGTCACTTGTGTGTTATAGTTATCACTACTGTGTCACTCATATACTGTAAGCATCATGCTGTGTACTTGTATATTACAATATCACTGATGTGTCAGCTATGTACTGTAAGCATCATGATGTGTCTCTTGTATATTATAATTATCACTGTTGTAGCACTCATATACTGTAAGCATCATGCTGTGTACCTTGTATATTACAATATCACTGATGTTTCAGCTATGTACTGTAAGCATCATGATGTGTCACGTGTATATTATAATTATCACTGCTGTGTCATGTAAATACTGTAAATATCCCTGCTGTCACTTGTACAAGTATCACTGTTGTGTCAATAACATGCAGTAAGTGTCATGCTGTGTTACTTATGTTCTGTAAGCATCATGCTGTCACTTGTACATTAAAAGAATCACTGCTGTGTCACTTATATACTGTAACCATCACTGCTGTGTCACTTGTGTATTATAAGCATCACTGCCATTTCACTTATATTCTGTAAGAATATTGCTGTCAGTTGTATATTATAAGTATCACTGCTGTGTCATTTATATAATGTAAGGATCATGACGTGTCACTTTTGTATTATAAGTATCACTGCTGTGTCACTTACATACTGTCAGCTCCATGCTGTGTCACTTGTATATTATAAGTATCACTGCTGTGTCACTTACATAATGTAAGGATCATGCTGTGTCCCTTGTATTATTATTTATTTATTTATTTTATTTCAGTTTGATTACTGGGGAAGTCCACTGGGCCAGAACATGCCCATTTTCAGTGGAGGCCTGGGGAGAAAAGCTCCGTAAGCAAATACAATACAATAAAGGTTACATAATGTTAAAAGTAGAATACATGTATAAAATTCATACAGTCAGGAAATGCAAAATGTATAAAATGTACATCATAAAAACTCAGTTAACAGATAATAGAGAACACAGTTTACAGGCATTTCCATTCAGTGCAGCATGATCAACTGTCAATTAAAAGGATCTGAGGTTTCTTCTATTTCTACATTAGAAGGGAAGGCAGTTAGCATGCATATGTTTTAGTTAAATAAGGTAAAAAACTTGCTGTGCAGACAATAGAAGTACTGTGATATTTACAATGTTTACATACTTGGAGTCATGTGAGAGAAATTGCTTAATCAGTGACTGTCAGATTAAATCTGTTTTAGGAGAATAGAAATAATAGTTCAAGGGTAGAGTGGAGCAAGGAGGATGGAGAGCTCAATAGGGGAAATTCGCTTAAATTTAGGTAGGGTGTAAGCAGGAACATTTCCGTTTAGATGACAGGAATGAGAAAAGTTGGGTCTTGAAGGTTTCAGAGTTTGGTATAGTCCTAAGTGAAGGAGGGAGAGAGTTCCTTTTCTTACCTAGAGAGAAAGAGAGGAGAAGCTGGTCAGCAGGTGATACAGCATGATGCTTACAGTATATATGTGACAAAGCAGTGATAATAAAAGTATATTATAAGTATCACTGCTGTGTCACCTATTTACTGTAAGTATCATGATGTGTCACTTGTATATTATAATTATCACTGATGTGTCACTTACATGCTGTAACTGCCATGCTGTGTCACTTATATACTGTAAGCATCACTGCTGTGGCACTTGCATATTATAAGTGTCACTGCTGGGTCACTTATATACTGTAAGCATCACTGCTGTGTCACTTGTATATTATAATTATCACTGATGTGTCACTTACATGCTGTAAGTGCCATGCTGTGTCACTTATATATTGTAAGCGCCATGCTGTGACACTTGTGTATTATAAGTATCACTGCTGTTTTAACTTATATACTGTAAGAGCCATGCTGTGTCACTTGTATATTGTATCGCTGTTGTGTCACTTATATAATGTAAGGATAATACTTTGTACCTTTTACATTATAAGTATACTGCTGTGTCACTTATATGCTGTAAACATCATGCTGTGTCACTTGTATATTATAATTATCACTGCTTTGTCACATATATACTGTAAGCATCATGCTGTGTCACCTGTATATTATAATTATCACTGATGTGTCACTTGTATAAGTATCACTGCTGTCACTTAAATACTGTAAACATCATGCTGTGTCACTTGTATATTATAAGTATCACTGCTGTGTCAATTTTGTAATATAAGGATCATGCTGTGTCTCTTGTATATTATAAGTATCACTGCTGTGTCACTTATATACTTGGGCATCTTGCTGTGTCACTTGTATATTACAAGTATCACTACTGTGTCAGTTACATACTGTAAGCATCATGCTGTGTCACTTGTATATTATAAGTTTCACTGCTGTGTCACTTACATATTGTAAGCATTATACTGTGTCACTTGTATATTATACGTTTCACTGCTGTGTCACGTATATACTGTACTTGTCATGCTGAGTCACTTGTATATTATAAGTATCACTGCTGTGTCACTTTTATATTGTAAACATCATGCTGTGTCACTTTTATAAAGATCACTGCTATGTCACTTGTATACTGTAAACATTATGCTTTGCACTCGTATATTATAAGTATCACTGCTGTGTCACTTATATATTGTTAGGATCATGCTGTACCACTTATTTTTTATAAGTATCACTGCTGTGCCACTTATATACTGTAAGCATCACTGCTGTGTCACTTGTATATTATAAGTATCACTGCTGTGTCACATATACTGTAAACAGCATGCTGTGTCACTTGTATAAGTATAACTGCTGTGTAACTTTTATACTGTAAACATCATGCGGTATCCCTTGTATATTATAAGTATCACTGCTTTGTTTATTTATAAACTGTAAGTATGAGGCTCTTTCACTTGTGTATTATACTTATCACTACTGTGTCACTCATATATTGTAAGCATCATGCTGCATACCTTGTATATTCCATGGGTCCAATATGCAGACGACTCAACTGTTATCTGTGCTGCAAACTCCATTCCCTCCCTTATAAAACTAACTCAAGATGCCTTCTCAACCACTGAAAAATGGATGCATGATAACCATCTAGCTCTCAATCCATCAAAAACCAAACTCATGCTATTCACCCCATCCAAAAGAATAACTATCGACATAAATTCTTTCCTCATAACCAGTCAAAATAACACATCCCTAGAAATTGTTTCCAAAGCCAAACTGTTAGGTGCTCTCATTGATAATCAGCTTACATTTGATTCCCATATACAAACAAACATTAAAAAAACACATCAGAAACTCGGTATGTTCTACCGCCATACCTGCTTCCTCTCCCCATCCACTAGATTCCTCCTATCTACCACATACCTCATCCCTTCTCTCCTTTATGGTGCCCCACTCTTAACCAACCTAAAATCCTCTATTAAAACAAAACTGTCTTCCTGCTACAACAAAATCGCTAAATTCACCACTGGGCACAGATCCTCATCCTATCACTGCACTGCCCTCCACAAACTAAACTGGCTAGAGCTCCCTAACTACCTTACCTATACCCAACTAACTCATGCTTATAAGCTAATTTTCAAGCCCTCACTCTGCCCCTCACTCTCCTCAACCTTCACCATGCACCAACCTAGCAGACCCCTAAGAACCAGCACTAAGAACCTAGTTGAACTCCACAAACCAGCCCGTCCAGCAGGCAAACTCTTACTCTCCTTTTCCCTTGCCCATCTCTGGAACTCCCTCCCACCTCAAATCCGTAGTACCAGCAGCCTTCCCACCTTTAAATCTCTCCTCCACTCACATTTATCATCTCTCTGGGAATGCTCATGTTCCCATCCTGCATAACATCACCAGCTACTTCTCACCCCTTAGTCTACAACTCTTCCCTCCTATGGGAACATACATATTGTAATTAACCTCTTATGTAAATATCTTCTGTACATGCCTACTAACTATAGTCTTACTTAACATTTCTTTTCTTTTCCTTTTGGTAGTAAACATAGAGACTAAAAATTGTAAACTGATATGTATTGTTGCATATGCTCTTCTGTATTTTTCCTGTTGAATTAACATTTTATTGTGCTTATAAATACTACTCTGGCACTTTAGCAAACTGTTATGTTATTTTATTGTATTTTACTTTTATTCTTACTTGTATATTTGATATTGTATCTATGGAGCTTTTCTCCCCAGGACTCCATTAAAAATGGGCTCATTTGGCCCAATGGACCATCCTGGCAAATAAACTTCAAATAAATAAATAAATATTACAATATCCCTGATGTGTCAGCTATGTACTGTAAGCATCATGATGTGTCACTTGTATATTATAATTATCACTACTGTGTCATGTACATACTGTAAGTATCCATGCTGTCACTTGTATAAGTATCACTGTTGTGCCACTTATATACTGTCAGCATCATGCTGTGTCACTTGTATATTATAAGTATCACTGCTGTGTCAATTATGTAATGTAAGGATCATGCTGTGTCTCTTGTATATTATAAGTATCACTGCTGTGTCACTTGTATACTTGGGCATCTTCCTGTGTCACTTGTATATTACAAGTATCACTACTGTGTCAGTTACATACTGTAAGCATCATGCTGTGTCACTTGTATATTATAAGTTTCACTGCTGTGTCACTTACGTATTGTAAGCAGAATGCTGTGTCACTTGGATATTATATGTTTCACTGCTGTGTCACGTATATACTGTACTTATCATGCTGAGTCACTTGTATATTATAAGTATCACTACTGTGTCACTTATATATTGTAACCATCATGCTGTGTCACTTGTATAAGGATCACTGCTGTGTCACTTGTACACTGTAAACATCATGCTTTGCACTTGTATATTATAAGTATCACTGCTGTGTCACTTATATAATGTTAGGATCATGCTGTGTCACTTATTTTATATAAGTATCACTGCTGTGCCACTTATATACTGTAAGCATCACTGCTGTGTCACTTGTATATTATAAGTATCACTGCTGTGTCAAAATATACTGTAAACAGCATGCTGTGTCACTTGTATAAGTATAACTGCTGTGTCACATATACTGTAAACATCATACTGTATCCCTTGTATATTATAAGTATCACTGCTTTCATAATTATATACTGTAAGCATGAGGCTCTGTCACTTGTATGTTATACTTATCACTACTGTGTCACATATACTGTAAGCATCTTGCTGTGTAACTTGTATATTATAATTATCACTACTGTGTCATGTATATACTGTAAACATCCCTGCTGTCACTTGTATAAGTATCACTGTTGTGTCACTAACATACAGTAAGTGCCGTGCTGTGTCACTTGTGTACTGTAAGCATCATGCTGTCACTTGTACAGTATAAATATTACTGCTGTGTCACTTATATACTGTAAGCTTTACTGCTGTGTCACTTGTATATTATAAGTATGACTGCCATTTCACTTATATTCTGTAAACATATTGCTGTGTCATTTGCATATTATAAGTATCACTGCTGTGTCATTTATATAATGTAAGGATCATGATGTGTCACTTGTGTATTATAAGTATCACTGCTGTGTCACTTACATATTGTCAGCTCCATGTTGTGTCACTTGTATATTATAAGTATCACTGCTGTGTCACTTATATAATGTAAGGATCATGCTGTGTCACTTGTTTATTATAAGTATCACTGCTGTGTCACCTATTTACTGTGAGTATCATGATGTGTCACTTGTATATTATAAGTATCACTGCTGTGGCGCTTATATACTGTAAGCATCACTGCTGTGTCACTTGTATATTATAATTATCACTGATGTGTCACTTACATGCTGTAAGTGCCATGCTGTGTCACTTATATACTGTAAGCGCCTTGCTGTGTCATTTGTATATTATAAGTATCACTGTTGTTTCACTTATATACTGTAACAGCCATGCTGTGTCACTTGTATATTGTAAATATCTCTGCTGTGGCACTTACATAATGTAAGGATAATGCGGTGTACTATTTACATTATAAGTATCACTGCTGTGTCACTTATATGCTGTAAACATACTGCTGTGTCACTTGTATACTATAATTATCACTGCTTTGTATAAGTATCACTGCTGTGTCACTTATATACTGTAAACATCATGCTGTGTCACTTGTATATTATAATCACTGCTATCTCACTTATATACTGTAGGCATAATGCTGTGTCACTTGTATAAGTATCGCTGTTGTGCCACTTATATATTGTAAACATCATGCTGTGTTACTTGTATATTATAAGTATCACTGCTGTGTCACTTATATACTTGGACATCTTGCTGTGTCAGTTGTATATTACAAGTATCACTACTGTGTCAGTTACATACTGTAAGCATCATGCTGTGTCACTTGTGTATTATATGTTTCACTGCTGTGTCACGTATATACTGTACTTGTCATGCTGAGTCACTTGTATATTATAAGTATCACTGCTGTGTCACTTATATATTGTTAACATCATGCTGTGTCACTTGTATAAGGATCACTGCTGTGTCACTTATATCACTGCTTTGTTAAATATATACTGTAAGCATCATGCTGTGTCACTTGTATATTATAATTACCACTGATGTGTCACTTGTATAAGTATCACTGCTGTATCACTTATATACTGTAAACATCATGCTGTCACTTGTATATTATAATCACTGCTATGTCACTGCTGTGTCACGTATATACTGTAAACATCGTGTTGAGTCACTTGTATATTATAAGTATCACTGCTGTGTCACTTATATACTGTAAGCATCATGCTGTGTCAGTTGTATAAGTATCAATGCTGTGTAACCTATATATTGTAAGGATCATGCTGTGTCACTTGTAAATCACTGCTGTGTCACTTATATACTTTAAACTTCATGCTGTGTCACACGTATATTTGTCACTGTTGTGTCACTTAAATACTTTAAGAATCATACTGTTTCTCTTGTATAAGTATCACTGCTATGCCACTTATATACTGTAACATCATGCTGTGTTACCTATATACTATAAGCATCATGCTGTGTCACTTGTATATTATAGTTATCACTGCTGTGTCACTTATATACTGAAAGGCACTGTACGAGCAAATGCACTCATGCATGAATCCTGCCATCCCAAATAGAACCAAAATGCTCTCCTCCAAAAAAGGAAGCCACTCTGGTGGTCCCCTGCCATAAACAAACTTTACAAAAAAAGAAGAAACTGTTGCAGAAAAATGGAAAATCCCACGATGCAAAAAAATTCCCTTACCAGCCTCAGTAAGAAGCTGAGATCCCTTGTAAAATCCTCCAAAGCTAGTTATAAAAATAACATTAACAAAGATTCCAAAGACAGCCACAAGGCATTCTATAACTATGTTAAAAATCTAAATGGCAATGCTCAGTTCTGCTCTGAGCTACAACAGAATGGCATTAAATATACTATTCACAAGGATATTGCCAATATCCTGGCAGATCGATTCAGTGCCAACTTCACCCCCCCTCACCCCCTAAGCGGCCCATCTCAATAGTGGAAGATTGCCAAATTTCAGTAATAACGGCCACACAGGTAAAAAACGCACTCTCCAAAGCTAAGAATACAGCATCCATGGGACCAGATGACATCCCGGGCTGTGTACTGCATGAACTACAAAATGAACTGATACCTCACCTAAGTGTCATGTTTAATCATACTCTCAACTCAGGCTTCATGCTTACTGAGTGGCGTACAGCTACAGTTATCCCACTTCACAAGGGGGGATCCACCTTGGATCGCGGTAACTACTGCCCAATCAGTCTGATGAGCCTGATCTGCAAGGACATGGAACATATTATCATGGAACTCATAAACAAAGATACTGGCAACCTTCTAACATGAGACCCCACCCAGTTTGGGTTTGTGAAGATCCGATCTTGTCTCCTGAACCTGATTGACTTCTTTGAATCAGTCTCCAGAGCCGTGGATGAGGGTAAGGCAGTCCACACAGCCTATCTGGACCTCGCAAAGGCTTTTGACACCATCCCCCACTCTGGAATCATAGATAAACTTACTAAGCTGGGCATTAATCCCTATGTCACTCGATGGGTTGCCAACTGGCTTACTGACAAAGCCCACACTGTACAAGTAGCTGACTCCAAATCCAGCTCCAGACAAGTGACAAGTGGACTACCTCAGGGTTCAGTCCAGGGAATGCTCTTGCTTGGCATCTACTACTCTGAAGTACAGGCCAACACTGAGACTCTGGCTAACAAAGTTTGCAGATGACTGTAAACTGGGAGCCATTATTGAATCCCCAAATGACGTGGATACTCTACAAAAGGGTCTTACAGAAACAGATGCTTGGTGCCAGAGCCATGGGCTCAAGCTTAATGCCAAGAAATGTATAGTTATCCTTTTTGGGAAAAAACATGTACCCGTGAATTACCACATAGGTGGCAGTACACTAAACACTGAAAGTGTGATAAGAGACTTAGGGACACAGGTGGACAGTGGTCTCACCTTTAATAACCATACTGCCACAACAGTCAGGAAATCCTTCTATGTAGCACACCTCATCACTAAGGGCTTTTCATCCAGAAAAAAGGAGGTCATTGTCTTACTGTACTCATCCCTCATTATACCCATTATAGAATACAACACCCCATTTGGTATGTACCTCTCAAGACATCTGCAACAACTGGAAAGGCTGCAGAAATATGTCACTAAAACAATCACAGGCCTAAAGCAGATGCCGTATGCTGAACGCCTTAAAAAACTCCAGCTATACTCTATGGCATATCGTCCACTCAGAGATGATCTCTGCTTAACATACAAGGACATGTCAAACCCAGAGCTGTTGAACATGCTACACTTAAAGAAATCCCAATCCCTCAGAGCTACACTCTCCAAGGATCTAAACCTTGTCATCGCACTAAACAAAATATGCTGGTGGGGTAGGTTCCTGATTCAGGGACTACCCAGACTCTGGAATAGACTGCCCATAGATGTCACGCAAAGTGCCTCCTTGACCCTCTTCAAAAGGAACCTTGAAGATTGGATGGGAGAAAGTAAATTCACCCCGGGGATCACATCAATTGCCCTGCTAGACAGGGGTCCAATGAAGTAAATAGTGTGGGAATTGTTATAGCTAGGCTTGTATAGGCCCTAGGGCGGATAGCCAAGTACTAACCTATGAACATATGAACCTATGAAAGTGCCATTCTGTGTCACTTGTAAATTATAAGTATCACTGCTGTGTCACTTATATAATGTAAGGATCGTGCTGGGTACATATTACATTATAAGTATCACTGTCACTTATATACTGTAAACATCATACTTTGCACTTGTATATTATAAGTATCACTGCTGTGCCACTTATATACTGTAAGCATCACTGCTGTGTCACTTGTATATTATAAGTATCACTGCTGTGTCACTTATATACTGTAAACATCATGCTGTGTCACTTGTATATTATAAGTATCACTGCTGTGTCACTTATATAATGTAAGGATCATGATGTGTCACTTGTGTATTATAAGTATCACTGCTGTGTCACTTATATACTGTAAGCATCACTGCTGTGTCACTTGTGTATTATAAGCATCACTGCCATTTTACTTATATTCTATAAGAATATTGCTGTATCAGTTGTATATTATAAGTATCACTGCTGCGTCACTTATATAATGTAAGGATCATGATGTGTCACTTGTGTTATATAAGTATCACGACTGTGTCACTTATATAATTTAAAGATCATGCTGTGTCACTTGCTTATTATAAGTATAACTGCTGTGTCACCTCTTTACTGTAAGCATCATAATGTGTCACTTGTATATTATAATTATCACTGATGTGTAACTTACATGCTGTAAGCGCCATGCTGTGTCACTTATATAATGTAAGCGCCATGCTGTGTCACTTGTATATTATAGGTATCACTGCTGTGTCACTTATATAATGTAAGGATCATGCTATGTACCTTTTACATTTTAAGTATCTCATTTCTGTGTCATTTATATACTGTGAGTGCCATGCTGTGTGACTTGTATATTACAAGTATCACTGCTGTGTCACTTATATGCTGTAAGCATCACTGATGTGTCACTTATATATTACAAGTATCACTGACACATGCTCTTTCACCTATATACTGTAAGCATCATGCTGTGTCACTCGTATATTATAATTATCACTAATGTGTCTCTTTTATAAGTATCACTGCTGTCACTTATATACTGTAAGCATCATGCTGTGTCACTTGTATATTATAAGTATCACTGCTGTGTCACTTATATACTGTAAGCTCTATGCTGTGTCCCTTGTATATTATACTTATCACTGCTGTGTTACTTATATACTATAAACATCATGCTGTATCACTCAAATATTATAAGTATCACTGCTGTGTCACTTATATACTGTTAACATCATGCTGTGTCACTTGGATATTTTAAGTATCACTGCTGTGTGACTTCTATAATGTAAGGATCATGATGTGTCACTTTTATATTATAAGTATCTCATTTCTGTGTCATTTATATACTGTGAGCGCCATGCTGTGTGACTTGTATATTACAAGTATCACTGCTGTGTCACTTCTATAATGTAAGGATCATGCTGTGTCACTTGTTTATTATAAGTATCACTTCTGTGTCACCTATTTACTGTAAGCATCATGATGTGTCACTTGTATATTATAATTATCACTAATGTGTCACTTACATACCGTAAGCACCATACTGTATCACTTATATACTGTAAGCATCATGCTGTGTCACTTGTATGTTATAAGTATCACTGATGTGTCACTTCTATAATGTAAGGATCATGATGTGTCACTTTTATATTATAAGTATCTCATTTCTGTGTCATTTATATACTGTGAGTGCCATGCTGTGTGACTTGTATATTACAAGTATCACTGCTGTGTCACTTATATAATTTAAGCATCACTGCTGTGTCACTTGTATATTATAAGTATAACTGCTGTGTCACTTCTATAATGTAAGGATCATGATGTGTCACTTTTGTATTATAAGTATCTCATTTCTGTGTCATTTATATACTGTAAGCATCATGCTGTGTGACTTGTATATTATAAGTATCACTGCTGTGTCACTTATATAATTTAAGCATCACTGCTGTGTCACTTGTATATTATAAGTATCACTGCTGTGTCACTTATATGCTGTAAGCATCACTACTGTCACTTGTATATTATAAGTATCACTGTTGTGTCACTTATATACTGTAAGCTCCATGCTGTGTCACCTGTATATTATAAGTATCATTGCTGTGTTGCTTATATACTATAAACATCATGCTGTATCACTCAAATATTATAAGTATCACTGCTGTGTCACTTATATACTGTTAACATCATGCTGTGTCACTTGTAAGTGCCATGCTCTTTCACCTATATACTGTAAGCATCATTCTGTGTGACTTGTGTATTATAAGTATCACTGCTGTGTCACTTATATAATGTAAGGATCATGGTGTGTACCTTTTTCTTTATAAGTATCACTGCTGTGTCACTTATATCTATAAACAACATGCTGTGTCTCTCATATATTATAAGTATCACTGCTGTGTCACTTATATACTGTTACCATCATGCTGTGTTACTTGTTTATTATAAGTATCACTATTGTGTCACTTATATGCTGTAAGCATCACTGCTGTCACTTGTATATAATTATCACTGCTGTGTCACCTATTTACTGTAAGCATCATGATGTGCCACTTGTTTATTATAAGTATCACTGC
Source organism: Protopterus annectens (assembly GCF_019279795.1). Lineage (NCBI taxonomy): Eukaryota > Metazoa > Chordata > Ceratodontiformes > Protopteridae > Protopterus > Protopterus annectens. Next base: position 988,459,588 of record NC_056726.1, on the reverse strand, counting down.
TGTGTCACTTATATGATGTAAGCATCACTGCTGTTTCCCTTGTATAAGTATCACTGCTGTGTCACATATATACTGTAAGCTCCATGCTGTGTCACCTGTATATTATAAGTATCACTGGTGTGTCACTTATATAATGTAAGCATCTTGATGTGTCACTTGTATATTAAAATAATCACTGATGTGTCTCTTACATACTGTAAGTGCCATGCTGTGTCACCTATATACTGTAAGCGTCATGCTGTGTCACTTGTATATTATAAGTATCACTACTGTATCACTTATATGCTGTAAGCATCACTGATGTGTCACTTATATATTACAAGTATCACTGCTGTGTCACTTATATACTTTAAGCATCACTGCTGTGTCACTTGTATATTATAAATATCACTGCTGTTTCACTTATATACTGTTAACATCATTCTGTGTCACTTGTATATTTTAAGTATCACTGCTGTTATATAATGTAAGGATCATGATGTGTCACTTGTGGATTATAAGTATTTTATTTCTGTGTCATTTATATACTGTGAGCACCATGCTGTGTCACTTGTATATTATAAGTATCACTGCTGTGTCACTTCTATAATGTAAGGATCATGCTGTGTCACTTGTTTATTATAAGTATCACTTCTGTGTCACCTAGTTACTGTAGGCATCATGATGTGTCACTTGTATATTTTAATTATCACTAATGTGTCACTTACATACCATAAGCACCATGCTGTGTCACTTATATACTGTAAGTGTCATGCTGTGTCACTTATATATTATTAGTATCACTGCTGTGTCACTTATATACTGTAAGCGCCATCCTGTGTCACTTGTATATTATAAGTATCACTGCTGTATCACTTATATGCTGTAAACATCATGCTGTGTCACTTGTATATTATAATTATCACTGCTTTGTCACTTATATACTGTAAGCATCCTGCTCTGTACCTTGTGTATTACAAGTATCATTGATGTGTCAGGTATTTACTGTAACCATCATGATGTGTCACTTGTATATTATAAGTATCACTGGTGTGACACTTATATAATGTAAGGATCATGCTGTGTACCTTTACATTATGAGAATCACTGTTGTGTCACTTATATACTGTAAACATCATTCTGTGTCACTCGTATATTATAAGTCTCCCTGCTGCGTCACTTATATAATGTAAGGATTATGATATGTCACGTGTGTATTATAAGTATCACTGCTGTGTCACTTATATAATGTAAGGATCATGCTGTGTCACTTGTATAATATAAGTATCACTGCTGTATCAGCCATTTACTGTAAGCATCATGATGTGTCATTTGTATATTACAAGTTTCACTGCTGTGTCAATTATATAGTGTAAGTGCCATGCCGGGTCACCTATATACTGCAAGTGCCATGCTGTGTCACTTGTATATTGTAAGTATCACTTGTGTGTCACCTATATACTCTAAGCACCATGCTGTCTCACTTGTATATCATAAGTATCACTGCTGTGCCACTTATATAATGTAGGGATCATGGTGTGTGTACCTTTTTCATTATAAGAATCACTGCTGTGTCACTTATATCTATAAACATCATGCTGTGTCACTCGTATATTATAAGTATCACTGCTATGTCACTTATATACTGTAAGCACCATGCTCTGTCACTTGTATATTATAAGTTTCACTGCTGTGTCACTTATATAATGTAGAGATCATGCTGTGTACCTTTTACATAATTAGTATCACTGCTGTCACCTATATACTGTAAACATCATGCTGTGACACTCCTATATTATAAGTATCACTGCTGTGTCACTTATATACTGTTAGCATCATGCTGTGTCACTTGTTTAAGTATCACTGCTGTGTCACTTATATGCTGTAAGCATCACTGCTGTGTCACTTATATATTACAAGTATCACTGCTGTGTCACATATACTTTAAGTATCACTGCTGTGTATCTTGTATATTATAAGTATTACTGCTGTATCACTTATATACTAGAAACATCATGCTGTGTCACTCAAATATTATAAGTATCACTGCTGTGTCACTTATATACTGTTAACATCATGCTGTGTCACTTGTATATTATAAGTATCACTGCTGTGTGACTTATATAATGTAAGAATCATGATGTGTCACTTGTGGATTATAAGTATCTTATTTCTGTGTCATTTATATACTGTAAGCACCATGCTGTGTTGCTTGTATATTATAAGTATCACTGCTATGTCACTTCTATAATGTAAGGATCATGCTGTGTTACTTGTTTATTATAAGTATCACTTCTGTGTCACCTATTTACTGTAAGCATGATGATGTGTCACTTGTATATTATAATTATCACTAATGTGTCACTTACATACCATAAGCACCATGCTGTTTAACTTATATACTGTAAGCGTGATGCTGTGTCACTTATATATTATTAGTATCACTTATATACTATAAGCGCCATGCTGTGTCACTTGTATATTATAAGTATCACTGCTGTATCACTTATATGCTGTACACATCCTGCTCTGTACCTTGTATATTACAAGTATCACTGATGTGTCAGCTATTTAATGTAAGCATCATGCTGTGTCACTTGTATATTATAAGTATCACTGCTGTGTCACTTATATAATGTAAGGATCATGCTGTGTCCCTTTACATTATAAGAATCTCTGTTGTGTCACTTATATACTGTAAACATCATTCTGTGTCACGCGTATATTATAAGCATCCCTGCTACGTCACTTATATAATGTAAGGATCATGCTATGTCACTTGTGTATTATAGGTATCACTGCTGTGTCACTTATATAATGTAAGGATCATGCTGTGTCACTTTTATATTATAAGTATCACTGCTGTATCACTTATATAATGTAAGAATCATGCTGTGTACCTTTACATTATAAGAACCACTGTTGTGTCACTTATATACTGTAAACATCATTCTGTGTCACTCATATATTATAAGTATCCCTGCTACGTCACTTATATAATGTAAGGATCATGCTATGTCACTTGTGTATTATAAGTATAACTGCTGTGTCACTTATATATTGTAAGGATTATGCTGTGTCACTTGTATATCATAAGTGTCACTGCTGTATCAGCCATTTACTGTAAGCATCATGATGTGTCACTTGTATATTGTAAATTTCACTGCTATGTCATTTATAAACTGTAAGTGCCATGCTGGGTCACCTATATACTGCAAGTGCCATGCTGTGCCACTTGTATATTATAGGTATCACTTGTGTGTCACTTATATACTCTCAAGCGCCATGCTGTCTCACTTGTATATCATAAGTATCACTGCTGTGTCACTTATATCATGTAAGGATCATGGTGTGTACCATTTTCATTATAAGTATCACTGCTCTGTCACTTATATCTATAAATATCATGCTATGTCACTCGTATATTATAAGTATCACTGCTGTGTCACTTATATACTGTTAGCATCATGCTGTGTTTCTTGTTTATTATAAGTATCACTATTGTGTCACTTATATGCTGTAGGCATCACTGCTGTGTCACTTGTGTATTATAAGTATCACTGCTCTGTCACTTATATGATGTAAGCATCACTGCTGTGTCACTCATATACTGTGTCTCTCAGGTTTTATAAGTATCACTGCTGTGTCACTTATATACTGTTAGCATTATGCTGTGTTACTTGTGTATTATAAGTATCACTGCTGTGTTACTTAAATAATATAAAGATCATGATTTCTCACTTTTGTATTATAAGTATCACTGCTGTGTCCCTTATACACTGTGAGTGCCATGCTTTGTCACTTGTATATTATAAGTATCACTGCTGTGTCACTTATATAATGTAAGGAACATGCAGCATCACTTGTATATTATTAGTATCACAGCTGTGTCACCTATTTACTGTAAGCATCATGATGTGTCACTTGTATATTATAATTATCACTAATGTGTCTCTTACATACTGTAAGCACCATACTGTGTCACTTATATAATGTAAGCGGCATACTGTGGCACTTGTATATTATAATTATCACATCTTTGTCATTTATATACTGTAAGCATCATGCTCTGTACCTTGTATATTAAAAGAATCACTAATGTGTCAGCTATTTACTGTAAGCATCATGATGTGTTACTTGTATTTTATAAGTATCACTGCTGTGTCACTTATATACTGTAAACATCATGCTGTGTCACTTGTATATTATAAGTATCACTGCTGTGTCACTTATATAATGTAAGGATCATGCTGTGTACCTTTTACATTATAAGTATCACTAATGTGCCACTTATATACTGTAAAGATCATGCTGTGTCACTCGTATATTATAAGTATCACTGCTGTGTCCCTTATATAATGTAAGAATCATGCTATGTCACTTGTGTATTATAAGTATCACTGCTGTGTCACTTATATAATGTAAGGATCCTGCTGTGTCACTTGTATATTATAAAGATCACTGTTGTATCACCTATTTACTGTAATCATCTTGATGTGTCACTTGTATATTATAAGTTTCACTGCTGTGGAACTTATATACTTTAAGCACCATGCTGTGTCACTCATATATTATAAGTATCACTGCTGTTTCACTTATATACTGTTAGCATCATGCCGTGTCACCTGTTTATTATAGGTATCACTGCTGTTTCACTTATATGTGCTAAGCATCACTGCTGTGTCACTTGTATATTATAGGTATCTCTGATATGTCACTTATATACTGTGAACATAACTGCTGTGTCACTTGTATATTATAAGTATCACTGCTGTGTCTCCTATTTACTGTAGGCATCATGATGTGTCGCTTGTATATTATAAGTATCACTGCTGTGTCACTTATATAATGTAAGCGCCATGCTGTGTCACTTGTATAATATAAGTATCCCTGCTGTGTCACTTATATACTGTAAACATCATGCTGTGTCACTCATATATTATAAGTATCACTGCTGTGTCACTTATATGCTGTAAGCATCACTGCTGTATCACTTGTGTATTATAGGTATAACTGCTGTGTCAATTATATACTGTAAACATCACTGCTGTGTCACTTGTATAAGTATTACTGCTGTGTCACTTTTATACTGTAAACATCATGCTGTGTCACTCATATATTAAAAGTATCACTGCTGTGATATGTATATACTGTTAGCTTTATGCTGTGTCACTTGTATATTATAAGTATCACTGTTGTGTCACATATACTGTAAACATCATGCTGTGTCACTTGTATATTATAAGTATCACTGCTGTGTCACTTATATACTGTAAACATCATGCTGTGTCACTCATATATTATAAGTATCATTGCTGTGTCACTAATATACTTTTAGCATCGTTGTGTGTCACTTGTATATTATAAGTATCCTTATGTGTCACTTACATAATGTAAGGATCATGCTGTGTCACATGTTTATTATAAGCATCACTGCTGTGTCAGTTATATGCTATAAGCATCATGCTGTGTCACTTGTAAATTATAATTATAACTGCTGTGTCAGGTATAAACTGTATTACTGCTGTGTCACTTGTATACTTGGGCATCAAGCTGTTTACCTTCTATATTACAAGTATCACTGATGTGTCGGCTATTTACTGCAAGCACCATGATGTGTCAAGTTTTATATTATAAGTATCACTGCTGTGTCATATATATATACTGTAAGTATCACTGCTGTCACTTCTATATGTATCATTGTTGTGTCAGTAACATGCAGTAAGGTTCGTGCTGTGTCACTTATATACTGTAAGCATCACACTGTGTCACTTATATAATGTAAGGATCATGATTTGTCACTTGTGTATTATAAGTATCACTGCTGTGTCACTTATATAATGTAAGGATCATGCTATGTCACTTGTGTATTATAAGTATCACTGCTGTGTCACTTATATAATGTAAGGATCATGCTGCTTCACTTGTATATTATAAAGATCACTGCTGTATCACCTATTTACTGTAATCATCCTGATTTGACACTTGTACATTAGAAGTTTCACTGCTGTTTCACTTATATACTTTAAGCACCATGCTGTGTCACTTGTATATTATAAGTATCACTGCTGTGTCACTTATAGAATGTAAGAATCATGCTATGTCACTTGTATATTACATGTACCACTGCTCTGTCACTTATATAATGTAAGAATCATGCTGTGTACATTTTACATTATAAGTATCACTGCTGTTTTGCTTATGTACTGTAAACATCATGCTGTCACTTGTATATTATAATTATCACTGCTTTGTCACATATATACTGTAAGCATCATGCTGTGTCAGTTGTATGTTATATGTTTTACTGCTATGCCACTTATATACTGTTACCATCATGCTGTATCACCTGTGTATTATAAGCATCACTGCTGTGTCATTTATATACTGTAATCATCACTGCTGTGTCACTTGTATATTATAAGTATCACTGCTGTTTTACTTATATGCTGTAAACACCATGCTGTATCGCTTGTATATTATAAGTATCACTGCTGTGTCACTTATATACTGTAAGCACCATGGCGTGTCACTTGTATATTATAAGTATCCTCATGTGTCACTTATATAATGTAAGGATCATGCTGTGTCACATATTTATTATAAGCACACTGCTGTGTCAGTTATATGCTATAAGCATCATGCTGTGTCACTTGTAAATTATAATTATAACTGCTGTGTCAGGTATAAACTGTATTACTGCTATGTCACTTGTATACTTGGGCATCAAGCTGTTTACCTTGTATATTACAAGTATCACTGATGTGTCAGCTATTTACTGCAAGCACCATGATGTGTCACTTGTATATTATAAGTATCACTGCTGTGTCATGTATATACTGTAAGTATCACTGCTGTCACTTCTATAAGTATCACTGTTGTGTCAGTAATGTAGTAAGCTTTGTGCTGTGTCATTTATATACTGTAAGTGTCACGTTGTGTCACTTGTATATTATAAGTATCACTGCTGTGTCACTTATATAATGTAAGGCTCATGATTTGTCACTTGTGTATTATAAGTATCACTGCTGTGTTACTTATATAATGTAAGGATCATGCTGTGTCACTTTTTATTATAAGTATCATTGCTGTGTAACCTGTTTACTGTAAGCATCATGATTTGTCACTTGTATATTATTATTATTATCACGAATATGTCACTTACATAATGTAAGCACCATGCTGTGTCACTTATATACTGTAAGCGCCATCCTGTGTCACTTGTATATTATTAGTATCACTGGTGTGTCACTTAAATAATGTAAGTGCCATGCTGTGTCACTTGTATATTATAAGTACCATTGCTGTATCGCTTATATGCTGTAAACATCATGCTGTGTCAATTGTATATTAGAATTATCACTGCTTTGTCATTTATATACTGTAAGTATCATGCTCTGTACCTTGCATATTACAAGTATCACTGATGTGTCAGCTATTTACTGTACGCATCATGATGTGTCACTTGTATAAGTATGACTGCTGTGTCAATTATATACTGTAAACATCATGCTGTGTGACATTTATGTTATAAGTATCACTGCTGTGTCACTTATATAATGTAAGGATCATGCTGTGTACTTTAAACATTAAAAGTATTACTGCTGTGTCACTTATATACTGTAAACATCACGCTGTGTCACTCGTATATTATAAGTATAACTGCTGTGTCACTTATATAATGTAAGGATCATGCTGTGTCATGTGTATATTATAAGTATCACTGCTGTATCACCTATTTAATGTAAACATCATGATGTGTCACTTGTGTAAGTTTCACTGCTGTGTCACTTATATACTGTAAGTGCCATGCTGTGCCACTTGTATATTATAAGTATCACTGCTTTGTCACTTATATAATGTAAGGATCATGCTATGCCACTTGTGTATTATACGTATCACTGCTTTGTCACTTATATAATGTAATGATCGTGCTGTGTATGTTTTACATTATAAGTATCACTGCTGTTTTACTTATGTACTGTAAAATCTATGCTGTGTCACTGACATATTTTAAGTATTACTGGTGTGTCACTTATATACTGTTATCATCATGCTGTGTCACCTGGTTATTATAAGCAACACTACTGTGTCACTTATATACTGTAAGTATCACTGCTGTGGCACTTGTATATTATAAGTATCACTGCTGTGTCACTTATATACTGTAAGCATCAGTGCTGTGCCACCTATTTGCTGAAAGCATCATGATGTGTCACTTGTATATTATAAGTATCACTGCTGTGTCACTTATATACTTTAAGCACCATGATGTCCCACTTGTATAAGTGTTAGTGCTGTGTTACTGTAAATACTGTAAATATGCTGTGTCACTCATATATTATAAGTATCACTGCTGTGTCACTTATATACTGTTAGCATCATACTGTCACCATTTTTATAAGTATCACTGTGGTTTCACTTATATGCTGTAAGCATCACTGCTGTGTCACTTGTATATTATTTGTATGACTGCTGTGTCACTTATATACTGTTAGTATAACTGCTGTGTCACTTGCATATATTTCACTGTAGTGTAACCTATTTACTGTAAGCATCATGATGTTTCACTTGTATATTATAAGTATCACTGCTCTGTCACCTATTTACTGTAAGCATCACGATGTGTCACTTGAATAGTATAAGTATCATTGCTGTGTCACATATATAATGTATGCGCCATGCTGTGCCACTTGTATGTTATAAGTATCACTGCTGTGTCACTTATATACTGTAAACATCATGCTGTGTCACTCAAATATTACTAGTATCACTGCTGTGTCACTTATATACTGTAAGCATCTCTGCTGTGTCACTTGTATATTATAAGTATCACTGCTGTGTCAAATATATATTGTAAGCATCACTGCTGTGTCATTTGTATATTATAAGTATCACTGCTGTGTCACCTATATACTGTAAGCATCATGATGTGTCACTTGTATATTATAGGTATCACTGCTGTGTCACTTATATACTGTAGGCACCATGCTATGTCACTTGTATATTATAAGTATCACTGCTGTGTCACTTATATACTGTTAGCTTCATGCTGCATCACTTGTATATTATAAGTATTACTTCTGTGTCACAAATACTGTAAACATCATGCTGTGTCACTTGTATATTAAACGTATCACTGCTGTGTCACTTATATACTGTAAACATCATGCTGTATCACTCATGTATTATAAGTAACACTGCTGTGTCACTAATATACTTTTAGCATCATGGTGTGTCACTTGTATATTATACGTATCCCTGATGTTTCACTTGTATAATGTAATGATCATGCTATCACTTGTTTATTATACGTATCACTGTTGTGTCACTTATATGCTGTAAGCATCTTGCTGTGTCACTTGTAAATTATAATTATTACTGCTTTGTCAGGTATAAACTGTAAGTATTCCTGCTGTGTCACCTGTATACTTGGGCATCAAGCTGAGTACCTTGTATATTACAAGTATCATTGATGTGTCAGCTATTTAAAGTAAGCATCATGATGTGCCACTTGTATATTATAAGTATCACTGCTGTGTCATGTATATACTGTAAGTATCACTGCTGTCACTTGTATAAGTATCACTGTTGTGTCAGTAACATACAGTAAGCTTCGTGCTGTGTCACTTATATTCTGTAAGCATCATGATGTATCACTTGTATATTATAAGTATCAATGCTGTGCCACTTATATACTGTAAGCATAACTGTTGTGCACTTGTATATTATAAGTATCACTGCTGTGTCACTTATATAATGTAAGGATCATGCTGTGTCACTTGTTTATTAAATGTATCACTGCTGTGTCACCTATTTACTGTAAGCATCATGATGTGTCACTTGTATATTAAAATAATCACTGATGTGTCACTTACATACTGTAAGCGCCATGCTGTGTCACTTATATACTGTAACATCATGCTGCGTCACTCATATATTACAAGTATCACTGCTGTGTCACTTATCTACTGCTAGCATCATGCTTTGTCACTTTATTATAAATACACTGCTGTGTCACTAACATGCTGTAAGCATCACTGCTGTTTCACTTGTATATTATAAGTATCACTGATGTGTCACTTGTATACTGTAAGCACCACTGCTGTGTCACTTGTATATTATAAGTATCACTGCTGTGTCACTTATATGCTGTAAGCATCACTGCCGTGTCACTTGTATAAGTATCACTGCTGTGTCACCTATTTACTGTAAATATCACAATGTGTTACTTGCATTTTATAAGTATCACCGATGTGTCAATTATATACTGTAAGCGCCATGCTGTGTCACTTGTATAAGTATCACTGCTGTGTCACGTATATACTATAAACTTCATGCTGTCTTTCTGATATAAGTATCACTGCTGTGTCACTTATATACTGTTAGCATCATGCTGTGTCACTTGTTTTTTATAAATGTCACTGTTGTGTCACTTATATACTGTAAGCATCACTGCTGTGTCACTTGTATATTATAAGTATCAGTGCTATGTCATGTGTATAAGTATCACTGCTGTGTCACCGATTTACTGTAAGAAGCATGTGTCAATTGTATATTCTAAGTATCACTGCTGTGTCACTTGTTTACTGTGAGCGTCACACTGTGTTATTTGTATAAGTATCACTGCTGTGTCACTTATATGCTGTAAACATCATGCTGTGTCACTTGTATATTATAATTATCACTGCTTTATCACTTATATACTGTAAGCATCATGCTCTGTACCTTCTATATTACAAGTATCACTGATGTGTCAGCTATTTAATGTAAGCATCATGATGTATCACTTGTATATTATAAGTATAATTGCTTTGTCAATTATATACTGTAAACATAATTCTGTGTCAGTTGTATATTATGACTCCTGTGTCACTTACATAATGTAAGGATCATGCTGTGTACCTTTTACATTATAAGTATCACTGCTGTGTCACTTATATACTGTAAACATCATGCTGTGTCACTCATATATTAAAAGTATCCTTGCTGTGTCACTTATATAATGTAAGGATCAAGCTATGTCACTTGTGTATTATAAGTATCACTGCTGTATCACCTATTTAATGTAAGCATCATGATGTGTCACTTGTATATTATAAGTATCACTGCTGTCACTTATGTACTGTAAGCACCATGTTTTGTCACTTGTATATTAAAAGTCTAACTGCTGTGTCACTTATATAACGTAAGGATCAAGTTGTGTACCTTTTATAAGTATCACTGCTGTGTTACTTATATACTGTAAACATCATGCTGTGTCACCTGTTAATTATACGTATCACTGCTGTGTCTCTTATATGCTGTAAGCATCACTGCTGTGTCACTTGTATATTATAAGTATCAATGCAATGTCACATATATATCATAAGCATCACTGCTGTGTCACTTGTATATTATAAGTATCACTGCTGTGTCACTTATATACTGTAAGCACCATGCTGTGTCACTTGTATAATTATCACTTTTGTGTCACGTATATACTGTAAACATCACTGCTGTGTCACTACTATAAGTATCGCTGCTGTGTCATGTGTATACGTATCACTGCTGTGTCACCTATTTACTGTAAACAGCATAATGTGTCACTTGCATATTATAAGTATCACTGCTGTGTCACTTGTATATTAAAAATATCACTGCTGTGTCACCTATTTACTGTAAGCATCATGCTGTGTCAATTTTATGCTATAATTATCTCTGCTGTGTCACTTGTATATTGTAAGCGCCATGCTATGTCACTTGTGTTAGTTTCACTGCTGTGTCAATTATATACTGTAAACAACATGCTGTGTCACATATATTATAATTATCACTGCTTTGTCACTTATATACTGTAAGCATCATGCTCTGTACCTTGTATATTACAAGTATCTCTAATGTGTCAGCTATTTACTCTAAGCATCATGATGTGTCACTTGTATATTATAAGTATCACAGATGTGTCACTTATATAATGTAAGGATCATGCTGTGTACCTTTTACATTATAAGTATCACTGCTGTGTCACATATACTGTAAGTGTCATGCTTTGTCACTCATATATTATAAGTATCAATGCTGTGTCACTTATATAATGTAAGGGTCATGCTGTGTCACTTGTGTGTTATAAGTATCACTGCTGTGTCACTTATATAATGTAAGGATCATGCTGTGTCACTTGTATATTATAAGTATCACTGATGTATCACCTATTTACTGTAAGCATCATGATGTGTCACTTGAATAGTATAAGTATCACTGCTGTGTCACTTATATACTGTAAGTGCCATGTTGTGTCACTGACATATTAAAAGTATCACTGCTGTGTCACTTATATAATGTAGGGATCATGCTGTGTACCTTTTTCATTAATAGTATCAGTACTGTGTTACTCATATACTGTAAAGATCATGCTTTGTCACTCATTTATTATAAGTATCACTGCTGTATCAGTCATATACAGTTAGCATCATTCTGTGTCACCTGTTTATTATAAGTATCACTGCTGTCATTTGTATATTATAAGTATCACTGCTGTGTCACTTATATGCTGTAAGCATCACTGCTGTGTTACTTGTATATTATAAGTATCACTGCTGTGTCACTTATATACAGTAAGCATCACTACTGTGTCACTTGTATATTATAAGTATCACTGTTGTGTCACCTATTTACTGTAAACATCATGATGTCTCACTTGTATATTATAAGTATCACTTCTGTGTCACATATACTGTAAATGCCATGCCGTGCTACTTGTATAAGTAACACTGTTGTGTCACTTATATGCTGTAGGCATCACTGCTGTGTCACTACTATATTATAAGTATCACTGCTGTGTCATGTATATACGTATCACTGCTGTGTCACCTATTTACTGTAAGCAGCATAATGTGTCACTTGTATATTATAAATATCAAAGCTGTGTCACTTGTATATTATAAATATCACTGCTGTGTCACCTATTTACTGTAAGCATCATGATGTGTCAATATTATATTATTATCACTGCTGTGTCACTTGTATACTGTAAGCGCCATGCTGTGTCACTTGTGTAAGTTTCATTGCTGTGTCACGTATATGCCCTAAAAGCCATGCTGATTCACTTGCATATTATAAGTATCACTGCTGTGTCACTTATATGCTGCAAACATCATGCTGTGTCACTTATATATTATAATTATCACTGTTGTCACTTATTTACTGTAAGCGCCATGATTTGTCACTTGTATATTAAAAGTCTAACTGCTGTGTCACTTATATAACATAAAGATCAAGCTGTGTTCCTTTTACATTATAAGTATCACTGATGTGTTACTTATATACTGTAAACATCATGCTGTGTCACCTGTTTATTATAAGTATCACTATTGTGTCACTTATATGCTGTAAGCATCACTGCTGTCGCTTGTATATTATAAGTATCACTGCGATGTCACTTATATATATCGTAAGCATCACTGCTGTGTCACTTGTATATTTTAAGTATCATTGCTGTATCACCTATTTACTGTAAGCATCATGATGTCTCACTTGTATAAGTATCACTGCTGTGTCGCCATATATGCTGTAGTGCCCATGCTGTTACTTTTTGTCACTTATATGTTGTAAGCATCACTGCTGTGTCACTACTATACTATAAGTGTCACTGCTGTGTCACATATATACATATCACTGCTGTGTCACCTAGTTACTGTAAGCAGCATAATGTGTCACTTGCATAGTATCACTGCTGTGTCACTTGTATATTAAAAATATCACTGCTGTGTCACCTATTTACTGTAAGCATCATGCTGTGTCAATTTTATGTTATAATTATCTCTGCTGTGTCACTTGTATATTGTAAGGCCATGCTGTGTCACTTGTGTTAGTTTCACTGCTGTGTCACTTATATGCTGTAAGAGACATGCTGTGTCACTTGTATAAGTATCACTGCTGTGTCAATTATATGCTGTAAACATCATGCTGTGTCACTTATATATTATAATTATCACTGCTGTGTCACTTATATACTGTAAGCATCATGCCCTGTACCTTGTATATTACAAGTATCTCTAATGTGTCAGCTATTTACTGTAACCATCATGATGTGTCATTTGTATATTATAAGTATCACTGCTGTGTCACTTATATAATGTAAGGATCATGCTGTGTACCTTTTACATTATAAGTATCACTGCTGTGTCACTTATATACTGTAAGTGCCATGCTTTGTCACTCATATATTATAAGTATCACTGCTGTGTCACTTATATAATGTAAGAGTCATGCTGTGTCACTTGTGTGTTATAATTATCTCTGCTGTGTCACTTATATAATGTAAGGATCATGCTGTGTCACTTGTATATTTTAAGTATCACTGCTGTATCACCTATTTACTGTAAGCATCATGATGTGTCACTTGTATATCATAAGTTAAACTGCTCTGTCACTTATATACTGTAAGCACCATGTTGTATCACTGGAATATTAAAAGTATCACTGCTGTGTCACTTATATAATGTAAAGATCAAGCTGTGTACCTTTTACATTAGTAGTATCAGTACTGTGTTACTTATATACTGTAAAGATCATGCTTTGTCACTCATTTATTATAAGTATCACTGCTGTTTCAGTCATATACAGTTAGTATCATTCTGTGTCACCTGTTTATTGTAAGTATCACTGCTGTGTCACCTGTATATTATAAGTATCACTGCTGTGTCACCTACTTACTGTTAACATCATGATGTCTCACTTGTATAGTGTAAGTATCACTGCTGTGTGACTTATATACTGTAAGTGCCACAGTCGTGGTATAAAATGTAAAATCATTTATTGTAGTAAAAACAAATGTGACACATTTATATATATATATATATATATATATATATATATATATATATGCTTTGCAGTGATTTTTTATATAGTTATATTTGTTTATGCTTATTACGAACAGTTTTGTTTGACATTTTGTAATCAGTGTGCTGCCACTTTAAGGAGGTTGGCACCAAAAGATATTATTTAAATACTTTGTATCAGCTGGTTGAACTGTTCTGATGAAGCTCACATTTGAGTGAGTGAAAGCGCTTAACATACATTTGTTTTTACTACAATAAATGATTTTACATTTTATACCACGACTGTGGGTAACTCTTTATTTGGATATCCTTTGGAAACAGCTTGTAGACTGCTTATCACAACATTATTGAGGTTTGGTCAGCAGCTGGTGGCGTTTCATTACTGCCAGGTGTGGAAATTTGTGGATATCCTTTTAATACCTGTTTGAAGGTAGTTTGTGCATTGCATTCCTTGGGATTAAATAGAAGCGTTTTT
Organism: Protopterus annectens; assembly: GCF_019279795.1. Taxonomy (NCBI): domain Eukaryota; kingdom Metazoa; phylum Chordata; order Ceratodontiformes; family Protopteridae; genus Protopterus; species Protopterus annectens. The sequence goes on along the minus strand of NC_056726.1, from coordinate 988,444,312 downwards.
TGCATTGTTGTTGTAGTTCGGACAGAGGTTGGTGGCGTTCTTTTTCCACTAAGCTTTGATATTTAAGGTGTAGAATGAACGCTTCACAGTGTAGATTCAGTTGTCATTGTTCATGGAGCCTGAACTCAACAATTCTAAAGCGTCCTCGCCCATTCAAAAGGAAGCATTTAAGAAACTTCAGTCGGTGGTTGCTTTACTTAGGGGCGATGTGAGTAAGTTTTTATCTTTGCTGTCATGTGGAGCTAACACAGGAGACAATACTGATTGTAATGGCATCAGTAACATCATGGGTGCCAAGAACACTAACAGCGGTCATATTTCTCATCTTAAAGCAATGGATTTGGGTCATACAGTCGGGACTGACCATGTAGATGGGGGAAGGATACCTAGAGATGGTTCGATATTGGTTACTTCTTCTCCTGAAATACCTAATGGACAAAGACATCAACAAACCAGTTTTGGAGAAATAGATTTACCTATTCTACATCACCAGGTAGAACCTAGCAACAGTAGGCTTGCACCCACAGATTTCACATTTGGCTTCTCTTTTGGAAATCTTACTGAAGAGGCCAGGAGGACTGGTACAAAGCCTAAAAGAACGCAATGTATGCGTACTTATCACAATATCAATTCCAAGGGCGGAAATGATAAAGGTACTGTACATCCTACTAAGCATAGTGCATATGAGGGAAATGTTAAAATGACACAGGGTAAAAAGGAAGTCTATTTAAAAAACTTTTTTGATAATCATTGTGACTTTGACAACAATTCTGTTGATAATGTTAATGAGCATTTTGATCCCTACAAGTTAAAGGGAACTTTAAAGGATTTAATTTACATGTTGGGGAAAAAATTAAATATTATCAATTCTATAAAACTGGACAATGCTTATTTGTTTAAATGTATTGATATTAACATCGTACCCATGGGTTTGAGTATTTTTAAAACTCCTATGGGGATCGAATTGTCCAGTACAAATATGAATGAATTTAACAAATTATTTGACTCTTTTGGTATACAATACATGAAAATGTTAATCAAATGTAATGATGAAAAATTATGTAAATGTATTAATGAGGTAGAGCAGTTGAACGATATTATTTTGAAAGATCTAATGTTTTTACATTGGGAAAATTATATGTGAATCAATTTGAATCAGCTGACTTGAAAACAAAAAAAGCATATGAAAGGAAAAGCAAAAAAATGAAAAGAGACACTGAAACATACCAGAGGGGTCAGGCCTATCATTGGGGAGGGTTTCACCATATAGATAGGCCTGATGCAAATAATGTATACACAAACAATTTTCATCAGCCCAATATGAACCAATTTTGAAAGGACACTCGTGTTCATGACATGAATAACGATTATGGAGAGCAGGATACTTACAATAATAATAAGGACAATTCAAATTTTCATCAGGGGTGGAAAAATGAGAAACAGATAGACTGGAAAAGGAGACGAAAAAGAGTTTTTACCATCAAGAAAGGGAAAAAGGGAGGAAATGGTAATGGACACAGGGAATGGCAGTATGGAAAGGTCTAAAGCTGACCAAGATATTGTGATCGATGGAGTAACATATTGTTTCAATCAACTTAAAATTTATAACTACACACATAACCCTTTGGACAAAACACATTTTAGTTTTTTATCAGAGGGAATGAAGTATATTCCTACTCTTAATTTTAGACTAGTTGACAATCTAAGAGAATTTAAGCTTTATATTAGGAAATTGAACTTAGCATTGTTATTTAATGATAACATCGACCACCCGGTATCCAAGATAGGTGTCCTTAAGAAAAAGAGTACATTTGTTCCTCCCATGAACCCCAATGTTCAAATTTATGACAGACTGGTAACACAGCAGATATATAGGATTCAAAATCAGACTATTAAGAAAAAGATAAGAAGTAACCTTTCTCGAGATGAACAAAAAATATTAAAAGAATTAACGACTAATAATTTACAGGCTATGAAACCTGATAAGGGAGGGGGGTTGTCATATTTGACAGCCTGAAATATACTTCCAGGATGTATAACATTCTGCATGCATCCGGGAACTATGCAACGGTCTCCCTAAATGAAATAAATATAGCTTATAGGCAAATTGATTTGCATATAGAAGAATTCTTATTGGACGGACGAATAACAGAGGACACATATAATTTTCTCAGAGGTGAATTTCCTAAAATGGCCACAATAGTAGGCATACCTAAAATTCATAAAGATATCAGGAACCCATCATTTTGGCCAATAATTGCAGGCAGTGAGTCCAAAACATTCCCGTTAGGTGTATTAGTAGATACCATGCTTAAACATCTATATGGTGAAGTAACACATATGGTTAAAGACTCTTGGGAATTTTTAAAAAATTATCCAGTGGACATTTGGAAACAGGATTATTTATTTGCAACTATTGATGTAGTGGATTTGTTCTCTAGCATACCAAAAGATGAAGGAATGGAAGCCTTCACCAATAGTACAAGGAAACACAGTCATCTTGAATGGGACAAAATATGTCTGGTACTGCAACTAATGTCTATAGTCCTAGACCACAATTACATCTATTTTGAAGGTGAACTATTCAAACAAATCAAAGGTGTTGCTATAGGGGGCGGCATGTTCCCCCATATTTGCCAGTTTGGTAATGTTAGATTGGGAGGAGAACATCATATTCAATAGTGTATATTATGGAAAAAACATTAAATATTATTCACGCTTTTTAGATGACATTTACATCTTGTGGGATGGAGATCAAGACACATTTAACAAATTAAAAGAATTTATGAACATCAGTAGTGAGTTCTTGAAATTTACATTTACTAGCAGTGATGAAGGAGTTTCTTATTTGAACACATATGTGTCCAATACTGATGAAGGTTTCAAGTCTAGAATACAGAGGAAAGAGACTTTTAGTAATTTGTATTTAGAGTTTACCAGCAGTCATCCTAAAAATATGATGTATAATATTTACAAGGGACAGTGCATTTGGGCAGTAAGGATGACTTCTACATATACAGACATGGAAAGTGAACTCAGATGCATTACAGATTTGTTTCAGGAAAGAGGTTATGATTACAACATGATGAGGGAGGTAAATGAGTATGTTAAAAGTGAATGGGGAAAGAAATATGTTCCACTATTAGGACTTAATAGAAAAGGTGTTGATGTGGTTAATGTTACAAATTGTAGGAAGACCTCAAAAGCTTTTAGTAGGGCCTGTGTATTAGAATATGGACCATTCACAAACAAAATTAAAGACATATTAACAGAATATTGGAACGTCCTGATGGTGGACCAGGACTTTATAGATATTTTGGGCCCAAGACCAGTATTTGTTTATAAGATGGGGAAAAATCTTAAAGGTTTTTTGGAAAGTGGTCCTAGAGTATTAGGGCCAGACCATAGTATTAAGCACACTTCAAAATGCGGCTCTTGTAAACAATGTTATGCCATTAACGAAGACAAAGGCATTGTTTTGAATAATATTAATAAGACAAGATTGAGTTTCAAACAGGGCAATTGCAACTTGAAGTATATCGTATATTTGGCAAAATGTGAAATCTGTCCAGGATACTATATAGGAAAAACTGAGAGACATTTTAAGAAAAAGATATACGCACACCTCTATAGCATAAGGACAAAGGATGAAAAGAATGCACTTTACAGACATATAGAAAAATATGGATGTGAGCATACTTTTAAATTTGCTATCTTGGAAAATATAGTGATGGATCCTAGGGGTGGTGATTACAGAAGTACACTTGCATATAAAGAAGTTTGGTGGCAACTATTCACAGATGCAGTGACACCACCTGGTCTTAATGACCATATTTCCATCAAACCACTTCTTTGTATTAGATAGATGGTTTTATCTCAGTTTTTTACATTTCTTTTACACAGTACTTACTAGAAGCAAATGTGGATTAGGGATTATTAGGTTCAGACACATTTTTATTATTTATTATTTTTTATTTTTATATTAACTTGTAAATGTGTTAAATTTATACATATATAGGCTATGTAGTGATTTTTTTATATAGTTATATTTTTTATGTTTATTACGAACAGATTTGTTTGACATTTTGTAATCAGTGTGCTGCCACTTTAAGGAGGTTGGCGCCAAAGATATTATTTAAACACTTTGTATCAGCTGGTTGAACTGTTCTGATGAAGCTCACATTTGAGTGAGTGAAAGCGCTTAACATACGTTTGTTTTTACTACAATAAATGATTTTACATTTTATATCATGACTGTGGGTAACTCTTTATTTGGATATCCTTTGGAAACAGCTTGTAGACTGCTTATCGCAACATTATTGAGGTTTGGACAGCAGATGGTAGCGTTTCATTACTGCCAGGTGTGGAAATCTGTGGATATCCTTTTAATACCTGTTTGAAGGAAGTTTGTGCATCGCATTCTTTGGGATTAAATAGAAGCGTTTTTTGGATTGTTGCAGTTTGGACAGCGGTTGGTGGCATTCTTTTCTGCTAAGCTTTGATATTTAAGGTGTAGACTGAACGCTTCACAGTGTAGATTCAGTTGTTATGGTTCCTGGAGTCTGAACTCAACAGTTCTAAAGCATCCTCGCCCATTCAAAAGGAAGCATTTAAGAAACTTCAGTCAGTGGTTTCTTTACTTAGGGGCGATGTGAGTAAGTTTTTATCTTTGCTGTCATGTGGAGCTAACACAGGAGACAATACTGATTGTAATGGCATCAGTAACATCATGGGTGCCAAGAACACTAACAGCGGTCGTATTTCTCATCTTAAAGCAATGGATTTGGGTCATACAGTCAGGACTGACCATGTAGATGGGGGAAGGATACCTAGAGATGGTTCGATATTGGTTACTTCTTCTCCTGAAATACCTGATGGACAAAGACATGAACAAACCTGTTTTGGAGAAATAGACTTACCTATTCTACATCACCAGGTAGAATCTAGCAACAGTAGGCTTGCACCCACAGATTCCACATTTGACTTCTCTTTTGGAAATCTTACTGAAGAGGCCAGGAGGACTGGTACAATGCCTAAAAGAACGCAATGTATGCGTACTTATCACAATATCAATTCCAAGGGCGGAAATGATAAAGGTACTGTACATCCTACTATGTATAGTGAATGTGTGGGAAATGTTAAAATGACACAGGGTAACAAGGAAGTCTATTTAAAAAACTTTTTCGATAATCATTGTGACTTTGACAACAATTCTGTTGATAATGTTAATGAGCATTTTGATCCCTACAATTTAAAGGGAACTTTAAAGGATTTAATTTACATGTTGGGTAAAAAATTAAATATTATCAATTCTATAAAACTGGACAATGCTTATTTGTTTAACTGTATTGATATTAACATCGTACCCATGGGTTTGTGTTTTTTTAAAACTCCTATGGAGATCAAATTGACCAGTACAAATATGAATGAATTTAACAAATTATTTGACTCTTTTGGTATACTGTAAATGAAAATGTTAATCAAATGTAATGATGAAAAATTATGTAAAGTATTAACGAGGTAGAGCAGTTGAACGATATTATTTTGAAAGATCTAATGTTTTTACATTGGGAAAATTATATGTGAATCAATTTGAATCAGCTGACTTGAAAACAAAAAAAGCATATAAAAGGAAAAGCAAAAAAATGAAAAGAGACACTGAACAGTACCAGAGGGGTCAGGCCTATCATTGGGGAGGGTTTCACCATCCAGATAGGCCTGATGCAAATAATGTATACACAAACAATTTTCATCAGCCCAATATGAACTCATTTCGAAAGGATACTCATGTTCATGACATGAATAACGATTATGGAGAGCAGAATACTTACAATAATAATAAGGACAATTCAAATTTTCATCAGGGGTGGAAAAATGGGAAACAGATAGATTGGAAAAGGGGAGGAAAATGGAGGAAAAAGGATAACATCGACCACCAAGATAGGTGTTCTTAAGAAAAAGAGTACATTTGTTCCTCCTACCATGCTTAATCATCTATATGGTGAAGTAACACACATGGTTAAAGACTCTTGGGAATTCTTAAAAAAATATGCAATGGACATTTGGAAACAGTGTTATTTATTTGCTTGTATTGATGTAATGGATTTGTTCTCTAGCATACCAAAAGATGAAGGAATGGAAGCCTTCACCAATAGTATAAGGAAACACAGTCATCTTGAATGGGACAAATATGTCTGGTACTGGAACTAATGTCTATAGTCCTAGACCACAATTACATCTATTTTGAAGGTGAACTATTCAAACAAATCAAAGGTGTTGCTATGGGGGTGGCATGTGCCCCCATATTTGCCAATTTGGTAATGCTAGATTGGGAGGAGAACACCATATTCAATAGTGTATATTATGGAAAAAACATTAAATATTATTCATGCTTTTTAGATGACATTTACATCTTGTGGGATGGAGATCAAGACACATTTAGCATCATGATGTGTCATTTGTATATTATAATTATCACTGAGATGTCACTTACATACTGTAAGCGCCATGCTGTGTCACTTATATACTGTCACTTGTATATTATAAGTATCACTGCTGTGTCACCTACTTACTGAAAGTATCATGATGTCTCACTTGTATATTATAGGTATCACTGCTGTGTCACTTATATACTGTTAGCATCATGCTGTATCACTTGTATATTATAAGTATCACTGCTGTGTCACTTATATACTGTAAGCATCACTGCTGTGTCACTTGTATATTATAAGTATCACTGCTGTGTCATTTATATACTGTAAACATCATGCTGTTTCACTCATATATTATAAGTATCACTGCTGTGTCACTTACATACTGTTAGCATCATGCTGTGTCACTTGTATATTATAAGTTTCATTGCTGTGTCACGTATATAATGTACTTGTCATTCTGAGTCACTTGTGTATTATAAGTATCACTGTTGTGTCACTTATATACTGTAAACATCATGCTGTATCACTCATGTATTTATAAGTAACACTGCTGTGTCACTAATATACTTTTAGCATCATGATGTGTCACTTGTATATTATACGTATCCCTGATGTTTCACTTATATAATGTAATGATCATGCTGTGTCACTTGTTTATTATAAGTATCACTGCTGTGTCACTTATACACTGTAAGCATCATGCTGTGTCACTTGTAAATAGCTGACACATGAGTGATACTTGTAATATACAAGGTACAGAGCATGATGCTTACAGTATATAAGTGACAAAGCAGTGATAATTAAAATATACAAGTGCACAGCATGATGTTTACAATTATTACTGCTGTGTCAGGTATAAACTGTAAGTATCACTGCTGTGTTATGTATACTTGGGCATCAAGCTAAGTACCTTGTATATTACAAGTATCACTGATGTGTCAGCTATTTAATGTAAGCATCATGATGTGTCACTTGTATATTATAAGTATCACTGCTGTGTCATGTATATACTGTAAGTATCACTTGTATAAGTATCACTGTTGTGTCAGTAACATACAGTAAGCTTCGTGCTGTGTCACTTATATACTGTAAGCATCATGCTGCATCACTTGTATATTATAAGCATGACTGCTGTGTCACTTATATACTGTAAGCATAACTGTTGTGCACTTGTATATTATAAGTATCACTGCTGTGTCACTTATATAATGTAAGGATCATGCTGTGTCACTTGTTTATTATACATATCACTACTGTGTCACCTATTTACTGTAAGCATCATGATGTGTCATTTGTATATTATATTTATCACTTATGTGTCACTTACATACTGTAAGCGCCATGCTGTGTCACTTATATACTGCAAACATCATGCTGCATCACTTGTATATTACAAGTATCACTGCTGTGTCACTTATCTACTTTTAGCATCATGCTTTGCCACTTTATTATAAATACACTGCTGTGTCCCTAACATGCTGTAAGCATCGCTGCTGTTTCACTTGTATATTGTAAGTATCACTGCTGTGTCACTTGTATACTGTAAGCACCACTGCTGTGTCACTTGTATATTATAAGTATCACTGCTGTGTCACTTATATGCTGTAAGCATCACTGCTGTGTCACTTGTATAAGTATCACTCCTGTGTCACCTATTTACTGTAAGTATCACAATGTGTCACTTGTATTTTATAAGTATCACTGATGTGTCAATTATATACTGTAAACGCCATGCTGTGTCACTTGTATATTATAAGTATCACTGCTGTGTCACGTATATACTATAAACTTTATGCTGTGTTACTGATATAAGTATCACTGCTGTGTCACTTATATACTGTTAGCATCATGCTGTCACTTGTTTTTTATAAATGTCACTGTTGTGTCACTTGTATACTGTAAGCATCGCTGCTGTGTCACTTGTATATTATAAGTATCAGTGCTGTGTCACCTATTTACTGTAAGCAGCATGATGTGGCAATTTTATATTATAATTATCACTGCTGTGTCACTTGTTTACTGTAAGCGCCATGCTGTGTCACTTTTATAAGTTTCACTGCTGGGTCACTTATATACTGTAAGCACCATGCTGAATCACTTGTATATTATAAGTATCACTGCTGTGTCACTTATATGCTGTAAACATCATGCTGTGCACTTGTATATTATAATTGTTACTGCTTTGTCACTTATATACTATAAGCATCATGCTCTGTACCTTGTATATTACAAGTATCACTGAAGTGTCAGTTATTTACTGTAAGCATCATGATGTATCACTTGTATATTATAAGTATCACTGCTGTGTCAATTATATACAGTAAACATCATGCTGTGTCACTTGTATATTATACGTATCACTGCTGTTACTTATATACTGTAAGCACCGTGTTTTGTCACTTGTATATTAAAAGTCTAACTGCTGTGTCACTTATATAACGTAAGGATCAAGCTGTGTACCTTTTACATTATAAGTATCACTGCTGTGTTAGTTATATACTGTAAACATCATGTTTATTATAAGTATCACTGCTGTGTCACTTGTACATTTTAAGTATCACTGTGATGTCACTTACATATATCGTAAGCATCACTGCTGTGTCACTTGTATATTATAAGTATTACTGCTGTGTCACTTATATACTGTAAGCACCATGCTGTGTCACTTGTATATTTATCACTTTTGTGTCACTTATATGCTCTAAGCATCACTGCTGTGTCATTACTATATTATAAGTATCGCTGCTGTCATGTGTATACATATCACTGCTTTGTCACCTATTTACTGTAAGCAGCATAATGTGTCACTTGCATATTATAAGTATCACTGCTGTGTCAATTATATACTGTAAATATCATGCTGTGTCACTTGTATATTATAAGTATCACTTCTGTGTCACTTATATAATGTAAGGATCATGCTATATCACTTGTGTATTTTAAGTATCACTGCTGTGTCACTCATATAATGTAAGGATCATGCTGTGTCACTTGGTTATTATACGTATTACTGATGTGTCACCTATTTACTGTAAGCATCATGATGTGTCATTTGTATATTATAATTATCACTGAGATGTCATTTACATACTGTAAGCGCCATGCTGTGTCACTTATATACTGTAAACATCATGCTGCATCACTCATATATTACAAGTATCACTGCAGTGTCACTTATATACTGTTAGCATCATGCTTTGTCACTTTATTATAAATGCACTGTTGTGTCACTAACATGCTGTAAGCATCACTGCTGTTTCACTTGTATATTATACGTATCACTGCTGTGTCACTTGTATACTATAAGCGCCATGCTGTGTCACTTATATGCTCTGAGCCATGCTGTGTCACTTGTATATTATAAGTATCACTGCTGTGTCCCTTATATGCTGTAAACATCATGCTGTTTCACTTATATATTATAATTATGATTGCTTTGTCACTAATGTACTGTAAGCATCATGCTCTGTTCCTTGTATATCTCATGTATCACTGATGTGTCAGGTATTTATTGTAAGCATCATGATGTGTCACTTGTATATTATTAGTATCAATGCTGTGTCACTTATATACTGTAAACATCATGTTTTTTACTTGTATAAGCATCACTGCTGTGTCACTTATATAATGTAAGGATCATGCTGTGTACCTTTTACATTATAAGTATCACTGCTGTGTCACTTATATACTGTAAGCACCATGCAGTGTCACTTGTATATTATAAGTATCACTGCTGTGTCACTTATATAATGTAAGGATCATGCTAAGTACCTTTTATATTATAAGTATCACTGCTGTGTTTCTTATATACTGTAAACATCATGCTGTGTCACTCATATATTACAAAGTATCACTGCTGTATCACTTATATACTGTTACCATCATGCTGTGTCACCTGTTTACTATAAATATCACTGCTGTGTAACTTAAATGCTATAGGCATCACTGGTGTGTCACCTGTATATTATAAGTATCACAGCTGTGTCACTTGTATACTGTTAGCATCATGCTGTGTCACTTTTATATTATAAATTTCACTGCTGTGTCACATATATACTGTACTTGTCATGCTGAGTCAGTTGTGCATTATAAGTATCACTGCTGTGTCACTTGTATACTGTTAGCATCATGCTGTGTCACTTGTATATTATAAGTATCCCTGATGTGTCACTTATATAATGTAGGGATCATGCTTTGTCACTTGTATATTATAAGTATCACTGCTGTGTTACCTACTTACTGTAAGCATCGTGATGTGTCACTTGTATATTACAGGTATCACTGCTGTGTCACTTATATACTGTTAGCATCATGCTGTGTCACTTGTATATTATAAGTATCCCTGATGTGTCACTTATATAATGTAAGGATCATGCTGTGTCACTTGTTTATTATAAGTATCACTGCTGTGTCACTTATATACTATAAACATCATGCAGTGTCAGTTGTTTATTATAAGTATCACTGTTGTGTCACTTATATGCTGTAAGCATCACTGCTGTGTCACTTGTATAGGTATCACTGCTGCGTCACATGTATAACTGCTGTGTCACCTATTTACTGTAAGCAGCATAATATGTCACTTGTAGATTATAAGTATCACTGTTGTGTTACTTGTATATTATAAATATTACTGCTGTGTCACCTATTTACTGTAAGCATCATAATGTGTCAATTTTATATTATAATTATCACTGCTGTGTCCCTTTTATACTGTAAGCACCAAGCTGTGTCACTTGTGTAAGTTTCACTGCTGTGCCACTTATATACTGTAAGCTCCATGGTGTGTCACGTGTATATTATAAGTATCACTGCTGTGTCACTTATATAATGTAAGGATCACACTTTGTCACTTGTTTATAAGTATCACTGCTGTGTCACTTATATAATTTAATGATCATGCTGCATACCTTTTACATTATAAGTATCACTCTGTGTCACTTATATCTGTAAACATCATGCTGTGTCACCTGTTTATTATTAGTATCACTGTTGTTCCACTTGTATATTATAAGTATCATTATTGTGTCACTTATACATGTAGACACTGGGAAGTAATGTTGGGCAACAAGATGCCTGGGGAAGTCTATGGGCTAGGCTTGTAAAGGCTCCAGGTCTATTATCCCAGTATACAACTATGAACCTATGAAGTTGGGCATCATGCTTTGTACCTTGTATATTACAAGTATCTGTGTCACTTATATACTTGGGCATCATGCTGTGTCACTTCTATAAGTATGACTGCTGTGTCAGTTATATAATGTAAGGATCATGCTGTTTCACTTGTATATTATAGTTATCACTGCTGTGTCACTTAAATACTCTAAGCGCCATACTTTTTCACTTTTATATTATAGGTATCACAGCTGTGTCACTAATCTAATGTAAGGATCATGCTGTGTCTCTTTTTCATTATAAGTATCACTGCAGTGTCACTTTTATATTGTAAGCACCATGCTGTGTCACATATATACTGTAAGCTCCATGCTGTGTCACTTGTATATTATATGTATCACTGCTATGTCACTTATATAATGTAAGGATCATGCTGTGTCACTTGTATATTATAGTTATCACTGCTGTGTCACTTATATACTTGGGCATTAAGCTGTGTACCTTGTATATTACAAGTATCACTGATGTGTCAGCTATTTACTATAAGCATCATGATGTGTCACTTGTATATTATGAGTATCACTGATGTGTCACTTACATACTGTATTCGCTATGCTGTGTCACTTGTTTATTATAAGTATCCCTGCTGTGTCACCTATATACTGTGAGCATCATGCTGTCACTTTTATATTTTAAGTTTCACGCATGTGTCCCTTATATACTGCAAACATCATGCTGTGTCACTTGTATATTATAGTTATCACTGCTGTGTCACTTATATACTTGGGCATCATGCTGTGTACCTTGTATATTACAAGTATCACTGATGTTTCAGCTATTTACTGTAAGCATCATGATGTGTCACTTGTATATTATAATTATCACTGCTGTGTCATGTATATACTGTAAGTATCACTGCTGTCACTTTTATAAGTATCACTGTTGTGTCACTAATATACTGTAAGCGTTGTGCTGTGTCGCATACTGTATGCGTCATGCTGTATCAGTTGTATATTATAAGTATCACTGCTATGTCATTGTATAAGTATCACTGCTGTGTCACTTATATATTGTAAGTGTCATGCTGTGTCATTTGCATAGTATAAGTATCACTACTGTGTCACTTCTATAGTGTAAGCATCATGCTGCGTACCTTTTTCAAGTATCACTGCTGTGTGACTTACTGTAAGCATAATTTTTTTTAATTTATTGTATATTTGTTGACCAGGAAATTCCTCCTGGATACATCTTCATTTTCAGTGGAGGCCCGGGGAGAAAAGCTCCATCTCACATATGAATATTGTTCAGTATATCTTAGTATAATAAGCTTCATTGATACATACAGAATGTTGTAATAAAAGCTCTGATCATACAGACAATATACAGAACAGACATAACTTCATATATTAACAAATAGTCAACTGTTAATAACAATTCAAAACGGCATTAATAGACTCAGAGGTTATAGGGCATTAGGAAAAGCTCTAGTTAGTCCAGTAAAGATGAAAAGGTATGGAAAAAGTGAGAATTAGTGTAGTATATGCCTTGATTAAATTTGAGTTAGAAATAGTTGTATGGCAGTGTGGAAGTATGGAAAAGGAATAAGAAATATATGAGTAAGGAGGATGAGCGGGAGGTGAAGATATAAAGTATGATGAGGTGAAAAGTCATGAGTTACATATGTTTCTGTTAGAGAGAGGAGAGATAGGTTATTGACTGGGTAGTTAAGAGAGTTAGTCTGGATTAGTACATGGACATAGCCAGTGTGCCATAATATGCTGTTTGAGGTTTTTTTGAATAGAGAGTGCAAGGCTATTTGTGTGATGTCAGCTGGAAGTGAGTTCCAGACTTTACATACAAAATTAGAAAATAGGGATTCACTGGATGAGTTATTAGGTTTGTTTGTTTGAACAATCAGTTTGTTTGAGGAATGAAGTGGCCTGGGAGTACAATAAGTGTGGATGAGATTTTTTAGACCAGGAGTGTTTTCCTGGTGGTTGACAATGTTATGCGTAACTATAATTGATTATAATGAAGCAAATTGGGAAGTTCTAGCCACCCTAGAAGTTTGAGGTTTTGGCAATGATGTAGTCGATGTTTCGATCCAGTCACAAATCTGGGAATATGGTTATAACAGTTTGAGAGTTTACTTATGACAGCAGATACAGAAGGAATCACCACAAAAACGACCTCCGTTGTAACATTTAAAAAAACCTCCGTTGTAGCATAAAACATCTTTTATTAATGAACCAAAAATGAGTGCTTTCGCGTAGGATAACTACGCTTCTTCAGATTTAATTACAAATGGAAAAAACATTTATTTTATACAAAACTTTAGGTGGGAAAGCCAAACAGTGAAGTAGTTAATTGATCAATTAACTAATTTAATGAATAATTAAGCATATAAGATGCTTAAAATACTTAAAGTGCTCATATTGTTTAAACAATGATTAACCATTTTGACAACAATCCATGCAAGTTTGTGTGAAATATATAACTCTACACATAAACAAAATAAAATAAAATAAGTAAGTCTGTGAAACAAAATGATGGCGAATAAAGATATTAATGCAGTTCAAAGTCATAGCATTCGTAATGTTATTCATAAAGCCTCTCAATGACATTTAAGAATAAAAATAAAAATGAAAATATATATAATAATCATAGACTCACCAAGGCATCATGTGAAAAATGTCATTAGAACCATCATTTATAAAAGTAATAACATATATCTGTTTTTTATATATAACCTAAAACACCCATTGAAATATATGGCATAAGATTCAATAACATCTAAGCAGATGAAAAACCAAAAATTGAAAAACCAAAAATTTTTTTAAAACTGAATGCCAGAATTTTAAAAAGCTGTCAGTAAAGAAGCATCAGTGAAAAAATATAATAATAAAAAATAAAAAAAAAATAATAAAAATATAAATATAAAAATATGAAAATATGAAAATACATTCCTTTATAGAAGTGAGTAGAATGCACCAACATGTAATTCATGTTATTCACTGCTCTAATTATGTAAGAAACTTATTAAGAATTTTCTTAAGATATGATAACATATTTATCAAATGTAAACCATATGTAATGTATAAATATTATGTATAAAAAATTATTAATAATAATTAATGAATTAAATGAATAAATAAAGATATATAGAGATGCCTCATTAAACACTTACATTGTTTGATATGAGTATAAAAAAATGTTTTATAATTATCTAAATATAAATATATATAAAATCATAAAAACTGTACATTTATATAAATTTAGATCATAATTTCCTATTATTCAATATTGGTTTGATAGAAACAAACTGATTAATGCCAGGACTAATGTGTGCTTTTAAAGTGAATATCCATTTGAGTTCAATGCAAGCCAGATGATTAACATTATCACCTCCTCTAGGATTTTGAGCAACCAATTGTAAAACTTTGAAACTGAAGCTATGTGTTATATGATCTCGTATATGCTTCGCTAACGCATTTTGCTCACTTCCTTTTTTAATGTCATAAAGGTGATTGTATACCCTGTCTCTTAGTCTCCTCTTAGTTAGACCTACGTAAAATGCGTCACAGTCTTCACAGGTTGCAAGGTATATGAGGTTGGTACTGTCACAAGTAGAGTGACTGGTTGGCGTGAACAAATATAAGCCTTCTGGATGTTTAAAAAACTGCTTCTTGGAAATATAAGTACACATGTGGCAATGGCCACAGGGATAAGTTCCACTCTGAGAAGATTTAGTAACATAATGTAGATTATATTTTTCTATACAAAGTAATTGCTTGAGGTTATAGCAATTTTTATAACTAAATCTAGGTTGTTCACCAACAATAGACTTTGTGAAGGGATCCATAACAAGTATGTTCCAGTTTTTTCTAATTACTTTCCTAAGGGAAACAATGTCACTAGTGTATTTCATTGTAAACGACAACTTTTCTGTAAATTTGCCCTTCATAGGTTTACCTGTTGGAAAAGGCTGTTTAACGCCACAATTTAACCTACCAGTATCAGGTGTCAGGGAATCAGTCACTTGCTGTTTGCATTTACTGATTAATTTATTACTATAACCTCTTTCTTTAAACAATGATTCTAACTTTTCTATTTCAACTGAAAGAGCCTCATTATCAGAACAGATCCTAGCTATTCTGTTGAATTGACTTGTGACGACTCCTGGGAAGGTGTGTCTAGGGTGCATGCTTTCATATTTCAATAAGGTGTTTCTCCAAGTTGGTTTTCTGTATAAGGAGGTATTAATCGTTCCATTAATATTGAACTTCAAAGTTAAGTCCAAAAAGTGAACCTGTTCTTGGGAGGTTTCAACGGTAAACCTTAAAAAAGAACTAGTAGTTTCTATATCCCTAATAAATTGAATGCAGTCAGTTTTAGTTCCTTCCCAAATAATAAGGACATTGTCCACAAACCTTTTGTATAACTTGATATTACTATATTGTTTATGTTTGAATAGGAAATTTCGTTCCCATTCATAAACAAGATTTGCGTAACTGTTCGCACAGGGGGTGCCCATGGCAACCCCCCATTTTTGCAGATAGTATTTGTCTTTAAACATAAAGATATTATTGTTAAGTACAAGTTCCAATAGATGACTAATCAAGATTTGTCTGTTGTTACTATAGTGAGAACACATCACCAAAATCTCTCGTATAGCTTGGAGTCCGGATTCATTCGGTATGCATGTAAACAAGTCTTTTACATCCATAGTGACTAACAGATAATGAGTGATGTCTTTCTGTAACTTAAACCCATTAACAAATTGTATCAATTGAAAAGAATCTAAAAGAATATTAGGAACTTCATTAACAATCGGTCTTAAGAGGTGTTCTACAAATGATGAAATCGTCGAGGTACTCCATTTTTCACTGGAGATGATGGGTCTCATAGGCACTGGCAAGATATTTTTATGTATCTTGGGTAAGCCTTTAATGGCAGGAATAGTAGGGAACTCAACAAGAAAATATTCATACGTTTCACAACTAATCTGGCCACACATTAGTAATTCATAAAGATCTTTTTGTATTTCTTTAATGATATGCCTAACATAATCACTTGTAACAATTTGATAAGTATTATTATCTGAAAGGAGAGAGGTCATAGTGGCTTCATAATCAGGAGTATTAAGCACTACTATGGCTCCACCCTTATCAGCTGGCTTAATAGTAACTTCAGAATTTCTTTTTAACGCAATGAGTGACTTCTGTTCATTTTCAGTAATATTAAAATAACAACATCTTTTCTGATTCAAGGCAAAAAATTCATAGAAATCTTTCTCACAAAGTTTCATGAAACATTCTATATTATATGGAATAACAGGCATAAAACTGCTTTTGCATTTAAAAAAACCTTTTAAAGCATCAGTTTGCATAACCATTTTATCTTTAAAAAACACTTTCAATGCTACATTCCGACAGAATAACCTGAGATCTGTTAGAACATCATTTAGTAAACTAGTTTGTGATGGAATAAAATTAAGGCCTTTGTTAAGGAGTGAAATGTCAGACTCAGTGAGTATTAAGTCAGACAAATTGCAAACTAAACAGTTCAGTTCCTTTGTTTTCTTGCTAACCCGTATTTCTCTTCTGACCCTTTCCTTTTGCGTGGTCCTCTGCTGTTGGAACGACCTCTCCAGCCCGTTTGCTGTTTTATTGGAAAGGGTAAAAAACGGGTAACGGCAGTAGCTGTATCTTTAGGTTTAGCTCCTGCTGAATTATAAAGCTTAGCTGCGTCTTGATTAGGAGGTAGAGTGTCATTGTTTGAGAGTTTACCAAGTAATGATTTATTCACATTAATAAGGACAGGTCGGCGTACAGGAGGGTAGCGAGTAGGTGTGTGCGGGCAACTTCAGACCTGATTAATGGGGTAAGAAAAAGTTAATTTCTTTAAAGAGAACTTAATTTTTTGTTACTTATTTTGATAGTATGATTGGCATGCATATCAAATTTGAGGTTATTATCAACAATTACCTCTTATAGTTTTGTGTGGGTATCTGGTGAAATAGTGGTACCATTACTGGAAGTTATTGTGAAGGTGTAAGGAGTAGATGTACAAGTGGGGGAGAAAAGCAATAGTTTGGTTTTATTAGGGTTCAGAATCAGACAGTTATTATAGAGCCAGTTTTCTACTATGTTGAATGTTTGTTGAGTTAATGACAGATGATCTACTGGAGAGAAGGCAGAGCAGATCAGTGTAGAGTCGTCAGCATATTGAATACAATTAGTGTCTGGGATGGCAGTAGGAAGGTTATTGAAAAAGATAGAAAATAAAAGGGGTCCAAGAATAGAGCCTTGTGGGACTCCTAGAGAGAGAGAGGAAGTAGAGTAGATAGTTTATCATGCCATAGGACTGCTTGTTGTCTACCGCTCAGGCAGGACTTGAACCATTGAATAGCATTGCTATCCAGGGATAAAGTAGTCAGTGTTTGGAGAAGTAGCTGGTGTTAACCATATCAAAGGCTTTTGAGAGGTCAAGAAAAAGGGCCAAGGAAAGTAAGTTATTGCTGTTAAGACTGATGGTACTAGTAAAGGAAAGGAAGGCAGAGATGGTGCTGTGATGTGGTCTGATGCCATGTTGTGTGTCAGCCAAGAGATTGTTCTGAATGAGGAAGTGCAGCAGTTGTTTATGAATGCATTTTCCCATAATTTTAGCCAGGAGGGATAGGATGGCAAAAGGTCTATAATTTGACATTTCTGTGGAACTAACACCTTTGTGAAGTGGAATGACATGGGATGTTTTCCAGATGGCGGTAACAGTTTTTTCAGTGATGGTTCTGTTAATTAAGACGGAGATGGGGAATGCTATAAAATCTGCAGTTTTTTGCACGTATTCTGCAGGGAGGAGGTCTGCAGATAGGGTGGTTGGCTTTAGCTTGTTAATAAGGGACCTAATAAGTGAGGTTGGGACTGGTTCAAAGCTAAAGGGGGGTTGTGTAGTAGACGTATTAAAGAGGCTGTTAGAGCCTAAAGGTGATAGTTGTCTAGCAATGGACTGAATAGTTTCAGTAAAAAAGTTATTAAAAGTGTTAGCAATTGCGTCTGGTGATTTTTCTGTGGCTGGGGAGGGAGTTGGGGTGGTAATTTACCCTGGGTGGAAAAGTCTATTTATACCTGCCCAGAATTTTTGGGGTTTATTTTGATGTTTTTGTTGAAAATTATGGTAGTAGTTTTTTTTTTGTCTAGCAGAATAGATTTTTTTGTGTCATTTCTAAGATGACGATATCTGATCTGGTCTGAAGAGCCTTTTGTTGTTCTTCAGGTGGTTCAGGCTTTATTTCTGGTTTTAATTTTTAATTTGGTATCCTTAGTGAGCCATGGGGCAATTCTTGTTTTCGAATAGTGCAAGTAGGGGCATGGGATTCAAGGATGCTAAGGAATTTAGTATTAAACTATTTGACAGCTTCCTCTAGTGGCAGGTGTTTTCAGTTTGACCAGTTACATACTTTGAGTTCATCTTGGAAGCTGATAGGGTTGAAGATTTTGTTGTTCCTTATTGTCCTAAGAGTGGACTGGCAGGAGTTACTTGTATTGTTTTTAATAATATAGCTTAGTAGGTGGTCGCTTAGGTCATCGGGGAGAGTCCCTGTTTTATGTGTATTAGGATGACGGTTGATAAGAATCCAGTCTAGTATGCTTTCTTTATTGGAGGATTTGATATGGTTTGTGTAAACCCATATAGATTAATATGGGAGGTAGGGGAAGTAGAGGAGCAGGTTTACCAGTCTATATTGAAGTCACGGAGGAGAATGGTTTCTTGAGGGTTTGTGTTAGATAGCCAGTAAAGAAAATCTTCTAAGGTGGTTGTGTTGTTACCTGGGGAATATAGACACATGCTATGTTTATTGTTTTGGCTTTATTAATTTGTAGTTTGTGGTCAGAATTTCTGCATTATTAAATGGGGGTAGCTGTAGGGAATCTCTGGTGACATTAAGAATATTTTTATAGAGTATTGCTACCCCTCCTCCCTTCCTAGTAGTGCAGTCTAGTCTGATTATGCTGTACCCAGGAGGGAGAACCTTATTATCTTTGGTAGTTGGTTTTAGCCAAGTTTCTGTGAGACATAATATGTCAGGAGAATATGTGGCTAAAAGGGCATGTAGGTTATGGACATTATTATTTATGCTTCTGATATTTAAATGGAGGGCCAGAAGGGATTTAGGAGGTTTATTAAGTGGTTGACAGGTAGTGGAATTGTTAGAGTGGGAATTGTTGCTAAATGATGATGGACCAGGATTTGGTTGGATATCACCAGCTCTTATTAGATTGAGGTGCAGACGTACTATCAGTCATGCTGTATCACTTGTGTATTATACAGTAAGCGTCACTGCTGTGTCACTTGTAGTGAAAGATCCCTTTCAGCTGTGACCTGGGCCAAAATGGCAAAAATAGTACTATAAAATGTTGCAGTAGAATCAATAAATTAGTCCATTCAGTTGTCATCAGAACAATGAAAAAAAAAACATGAGAGGAAAGATGTGGTGTAATCAGTGACCAGTTGCATCCATTAGTCACTCAAACATTCAGAGAAACAGAAGTATATTTATTTGCCATTAGAACAATCAGATCTGCACAATAACACTCAGAACAGTACTTGCAAAAATGGTGCAGTGCAGTCAATGAAAGGGTGCATACAGTAGTCATTCCAACATTAACAGTACTTCACAGACAGAAGAGTGCATTACAATTAGCCAGTGTGTGTGAATGTGAACTACATTTTACATATACTTATTTATCTACTGTTTGGTATGCTGGAGGTGGCGTTTTCTGAAGCTCATTTTCAGCAGCAATCTGGGCACAAAAGTGAGAATACAGAGTGCATAACTTCAGCCTATGAAAGTATATTCATAAATAAAAAAGCTATTTGATACATAAGAAAAATATAGATTTTGAAAGAAATACCTAGGGAATAAAGATAATGTATACATGCTTTCACACTGCTTTGGTATTAATATACCTGCCACACTTTTAAAAAATATATGTGCTGTATATATAGCTATACAAGACTATATTTAATAATGCATTATGATTCATGCATGTGATCACAACAAATTATATTTTAGAAAAAAGAAAGAAAAGGAAATCCTTCCTTTCCCTCTTCTCTTCTACACAAAGAAAAGTGATAGTCCCAGACATGCACTGGATGTATAAATTGGTTGTATTCTAGTTCTGACAATATTTACTATCTAATATTAAGACAATAAATTATGTTCAACAAACACACTGCCTTATTGATAATTGGGTAGTAGTGGCCTGCTACCCTTTTCTGGCAGTCTACTAAAGAACAGAGTTTCTCCCACTAACTGCCTGTGTGTGATGATGGACCAATCACCTGGCAGACCAGGGATTACATTACAAACCCACAGAGAGAACTCTTTCAGTTTTCTAGTGACATAGTAAGAGAAGGATCTCTTACAAGACTGCTCTTTAGTCTGGATCTCTTCAGCTTCTGAGCTCAGGTAAGAAACCCTTTTGAGTTTATTTCCTGTTGATGTCTTTTCTATCAGTGCTTGAGTAATGCATTCTGTTGCTTTGTCTATTTTTTTATTGGAAAATTTGTATACCCTTGTTTTTTGACATCTCTAAATGAATTTTTATTTACATTGCAATTTTGGCACCATTTTGTATGTTAAATATTTATGATAGGATTTATGCTGTTTTTAATCATTTGAGGCTGAAACTAGCATTTATTTGCAAAAATTGTGGGACGTTTCTGCATGTATTTTGTGCTTTGAACTGCATTATTGAAACTAATATCATTTTATTCAGTGCAGTGTTCAGAATAGTATCTCTACAGAAATAGACTTCAGATAGACTCAGATATGGTTCCTCCCATCATCTATCACATGTGCACTTAAGAAACATAAATGTAAATCAAGAAATATTTATTAGCCTACAGTTTGTGACTTTGTGGTAGACTTAGCCAGCCTATTAGACTACTCACCTTTGTTTGTCTCCAAGTCCACTGGTGTGGTGATAGTACCACGAAACGTGGGTCAGACATCTTCTATGGCAGTAGTAGTACCTGGTTCAAGTACTGGAGAACCAAACTCTTTAGGTGCAGGTGAGTCAGGTGTTTATAATCTTTTGCCATTGTTAATACGTCTCCTCTCAGGGACTCACCCACTAGTATTTTGCATGCAAAAAAGCGATAGAAAACCCACCAAGTTGCAGGGAAACAGTTTATGACTCTATTTCCACTTGAGCTGGTAGCTATGGCTAGATCCATTATTCAGGCCATTAATTATGGAGTTCATCTTGGGTTAGGAGTAACACTGATACTCTCATCCCATTCAACCACCCGAGCATCCTGATTTTGATGGGTATCCAGAATATGAGGTTTTGGGAGTGTCAGAGTGTGACTGTTTAGTTTTCTCTGAGAATGTACAGGTTCAGAAACCAAAAACAGATTTTTTTTTTCAGATATTATCTAATTATTATGAGCATTCATAGGCTGCCCCCAAGATCAGCAGGGTATACGATCTTTTGGAGGACGAGGCACTGGACTTGCCAAGCTTTCCTCAATTGATCCCAGCATTGGAGGATGTTTTTAAGAAAGCTTGCAATTCTCCTGTGCTGAATGAGTGTCTACCTAAAAAATATTTAAGAAATTCAGGGTGTTCTTTACCCTGCCAGACCTCCAAGCTCCCTTGTCTGCAAACCTTGCTTCTTTGTCCCGAGCGACCTTTGACAACCATGTCTTCCTCTAATCTAGTCCCACAAGATAAGCTAGGCAAGTGGCTAAGATCTCAAGGAAAGCAGCTGGCACAGTCCAACATGACAGCTTTTAATGTGTGTAACTACTGGTGGTTTATGTTTAGGTTTGTGTTGAGGAGCATGTATACCGGTGGTTAATGTTTAGGTTTGTGTTGAGGTGCATGTATACCAGTGGGCTATGTTTTGGTTTGTGTTGAGGTGCATGTATACTGGTGGTCTATGTTTAGGTTTGTGTTGAGGTGCATGTATACCAGTGGTCTGTGTTTAGGTTTGTGTTGAGGTGCATGTATACCAGTGGTCTATGTTTAAGTTTGTGTTCAGTTGCATGTATACCGGTGGTCTATGTTTAGGTTTGTGATGAGGTTCAGATATAGTTTAGATATATTTGCTGATTCACTACCTGCTGAGCAGAAAGACTAAGTGAAAGGGATTGTTACCAATGTTTCTCAGGTGTCAAAAACTTGCTTTATAGGTTCATAGGTTGGTACTAGGCTATCGGCCCTAGGCCCTATACAAGCCTAGCCATAACAATTCCCTGGATATTTCTTTCCACAATATTTACTTCTCTGGACCCCTGTCTTGCAGGGTGACTGACATGATCCCCGGGGTGAATTTCCTATCTCCCATCCAATCATCAAGGTTCCTTTTGAAGAGGGCCAATGAGGCGATCTGCTTGACATGTATGGGCAGTCTATTCCAGAGTATGGGGAGTCTCTGGGTCAGGAACCTATCCCTCCAGCATGTTTTGTTCATTGTGATGACAAGGTTTAGATCCCTGGAGCGTGTGGCTCTGAGGGATTGGGATTTCTTTAAGTGTAGCATGTCCAACAGCTCTGGGTTTGACATGGCCTTGTATGTTAAGCAGTGATTGCCTCTGAGTAGACGATATGCCACAGAGTAGAGCTGGATTTTTTTTAGATGGTCAGCATATGGCATCTGCTTTAGGCCTGTGATTCTTTTAGTGAGGTATTTCTGTGGCCTTTCCAGTTGTTGCAGATGTCTTGTGAGGTACATACCAAACGGGGCATTATACTCTATAATGGGTCTAATGAGGGATGAGTACAGTGGGACAATGACCTCCTTTTTCTGGATGAAAAGCCCTTAGTGATGAGGTGTGTCACATAGAAGGAATTCCTGACTGTTGTGGTGATGTAGTTATCGAAAGTGAGACCACTGTCCACCTGTGTCTCTCATCACACTTTCGATGTTTAGTGTACTGCCACCTATGTGGCAATTCATGGGTACATGTTTTTTTCCAAAGGGGATAACTATACATTTCTTGGCATTAAGCTTGAACCCATGGCTCTGGCACCAGGCATCTGTTTCTGTAAGGCCCTTTTGTAGAATATCCACATCATTTGGGGATTCAATAATGGCTGCCAGTTTGCAGTCATCTGCGAACTTTGTTAGTGAGAGTCCCTTAGTGTTGGCCTGTACTTCAGAGAAGTAGATGCCAAACAAGATTGTTCCCAGGACTGAACCCTGAGGTACTCCACTTGTCACTTGTCTGGAGCTGGATTTGGAGTCGGTTACTTTTACAGTCTGGGTTCTGACAGTAAGCCAGTTGGCAACCCATCGAATGACGTAGGGATTTATGTCTAGCTTAGTAAGTTTATCTATGATTCCAGAGTGGGGGATGGTGTCAAAGGCCTTAGCAAGGTCCAGATAGGCTGTGTGGACTGCCTTACCCTCGTCCACAGTTTTGGAGACTGATTTGAAGAAGTCAATCAGGTTCAGGAGACAAGATCGGCCCTTCACAAACCCAAACTGGTTGGGGTCCAGTGTTTGAAGGTCACTGATGTCTTTGTTTATAAGTTCCATGATAATGCATTCCATGCCCTTGCAGATCAGGCTTGTCAGACTGATGGGATGGTAGTTCCCGGGATCCAAGGCAGATCCCCCCTTGTGGAGTGGGATAATTGTAGCTGTGTGCCACGCAGTGGGCATGAAGCCTGAGGTGAGGCTAAGATTAAACATGACACTTAAGTGAGGTGCCAGTTCATTTTGTAGTTCATGTAATACACAGCCTGGGATGTCATCTGGTCCCATAGATGCTGTATTCTTAGCTTTGGAGAGTGTGGTTTCTACCTGTGTGGCTGTGATTACCGGAATTTGGCAATCTTTTGGTATTGAGATGGGACCTTCAGGGGGTGAGAGGGGGGTGAAGTTGGCACTAAATTGATCTGCCAGGATATTGGCAATATCCTTGGGATCAGTATATTTAATGCCATTCTGTTGTAGCTCAGAGCAGATCTGAGCATTGCCATTTAGATTCTTGACATAACTATAGAATGCCTTGTGGTTGTCTTTGGAATCTTTGGCAATTTTATTTTCATAACTAGCTTTTGAGGATTTTATGAGGGATCTCAGCTTCTTACTGAGGCTGGTGAGGGAGTTTTTTGCATCCTGGGATTTTTCTCTTTTCTGCAACAGTTTCTTCCTTCTGTTGTATAGTTTGTTTATAGCAGGGGACCACCAGATTGGCTTCCTTTTTTTGGAGAAGAGCATCTTGGTTCTATTTGGGATGGCACGATTCATGCAAGAGTGGATGTGCTCATACAGTGCCTTAGTGTAGGATTCTGCAGTCGAACTTTCGGATCCCATCTGCACGGGTGTCGTGAAGTTTGTCACTTCTGACTTCAGTAGCATGAAGTTGGCTTTGGAGAAGTTTTTTAAGGAGGTTTCCTTACTGGGGGGTGGGGGTGGGATGTGGATGTCAAGGGTGATTTGCTTATGGTCAGACCTGACCAATGAGGGGTGACCACGGGTGTGGAGCATCTATCTCCCATGTTGGTAAATGACCAGGTCTAGGATATTGGAGCCCATGGTGGGACAATCGATTAGTTGATCCAGGGCGTTGGAATTTATGAATTCCAAAAACCGTTGGGAAAAGGAGTTGGTACCCGAGTAGTTTTCCCAGTTAAATGCAGGGTAGTTGAAATCACCCATTATTAGGGTGTTTGGTTGTATCTTAATATTTTCTAGTATGTTTAGAAAGGTGTAGTGAGAATCTTGGGGCATGGTGGGGGATCTGTAGCAAGCTACAATTTGGATTGCAGTCTTACCTAGTGTTAGTTGCACCTGGAGAATTTCAGATGCATTGTGTTGGGCAACTAGCCTCGAGGTGTTAATATCCTTGGTGAATATGGACACTCCTCCACCTTTAGTGTTTTGGTCTTGGTTTTGTGGCCAAAAAGTGTGGTAAGAGTTGTAGCCTGGTATTGCAGGGGTGCTCTCTGGAGCCTTGAACTAGGTCTCAGTTAGTGCACAGATATTGATGTTCTCCATTTTTAGGAGTGCCTTGAGAGAGTGCATTTTGAGGTTTAGACTTCTAGCATTGAGTAGCATTACCTTCAGATTCTGCATGCTTGTATCTGTTACGGTGGTGGCTTTATCCTTTGAACCTTGCCTAAAAATGGCACTATAGGGGTGGCAAGATCTTTAGCCATTAACCTGAATCCCAGGGGTGACAGGTGCAGACCATCTCTGGCAAAGCATCGTGGTTTGTCGATCATGTCTTCCCAGGCAGACAGATACTGAATTCCCTTTGAATGACACCAGAAGCTTAGCCAATTGTTGAAGTCAATCATTTTGTCCTTATACTGTGGTATCATTCTGGGCAAAGGCAGGATGCTACTCAGGGCTAGGGCCATACCTGCCTGGGCCACATGATCCAAGAGCTCTTCCATGTCTCTTTTCATGTAGTCCAGGGAGGTACGCCTCAAGTCTTTCACTCCAGCATGGACAATGACAGAGCCGTATTTGTACTTGTTGTGGCGTGACTTGAGTGCATGCGTTATGTGGTGGATCCTGGTGCCCGACAGGCAGCTGACTGTAATTTTCTCCTTGTTCAGCCTGGTGAGTGGGACATCAGTGTGCCTGACTATAGAGTCACCTATGACTAAAGTGTTGGGTACAATGTCTTTCCTTAGGGGCTGTTGTTGGGTGGCACACTGGTGTTGTGAGCTATGTGTCACTTTGGTTGTGACTGGTGTTTGTTTGTGTTTCAGCTTCGGAGGTCCTTGTTGCTTGGGCAGGTTAATGTTTAGGGCCTCTGCATATGTGGGTTTAGTGTTGCTATGTGTGGGTTTTGATGGTGTGGGTTTTGAAGGGCTATGTGTTACTTGAGGTGTAGTAAAAAGATGGTCTCTCACTGAAGACCAAAAAAAAAAAAAAAAAAAAAAAAGAACTGAGCTCCTCTGCCTGCTCTGTAACTGAGCTTCTGTGTTTTTGCGTTGTTTAATGCATTGCATTTCAGCATTACACGAATTGTTAAAGCGTTTTTTTTGATTAGTATGCGCCCGGATGGGCAATCAAGAAAAAATGAACGGGCAAGCTTCGCGGTTGAAAACACAAACTCAAGAACACAATTTTTTTGCAATTTTATGCCTTGGGTATGGGTCAATTAGCCAAAAAAACAAACAAAGTGGAGGCTGGCGGGTTTTACTTGACAGGCGGGGGACGGGATCAGGCTACTGATCGCAACCCTGGGTGTAGTGCAAGTGTTAACCTTCTCCTCTTGACTGTCTAGCACAATCTTGGCCAGAGAGAGCTTTGCTTCCAGTTTGGTTATGTAAGTGCATCTCTCGCAGGCTGTAGTTTTGCGTGGTAGGAGGAGAGGATTGTCTGTGTACATGAGGCAGTTGCCGCATTGCCCCAGTATGCCCAGATTCACCAGGTGGACAGGAGAAATCACCGGAAGCTGACCCTTGGACATGCCTGTTTAGGTGCTTTTTTTGTAAAATTTAAGAGCTGTTTTGCTTTACCTTTGCAAGGTACTTTGCAATTATAGGCTGTTTAGTGCCGATGATTAGTTTCTCCTTATTGACAAGGAGAGTTGAGTGTTTGTATCAGTTTCAGGCTTCCTAGTGCTTTCCAGCAGGTTCTAGAGCAAGTGCTAGTCACAGGGGTTCAGATTTTAGTGCTACTACTTAGAAACCAGCTAATTCTAAGGGAAAATTTGAAGAGCAGACTTTCTGGCACCTGGAATAGTTTAACTGTAGCCTCACAGTGCTGCATGATGTGAAAAATGTGCAAACACACGTGTTTTTAAGCCAGAAAGTTGAAAGGGATAGAAATCAGCCCCAAAAGGCTAAAAAATTACAATTTCAGAGCTGGAAACCACTCCTCTAGTGTTAGATAGGCAGTACAATGCTCACCACTCACACTGGTAAGCATTAGGACTTCCCTCTACCACAGCAAGGTCTGGATAGCTCTGAACACAGAAAATAAAGTCCTGAGACAAGCAAAGCCTGGTATATGGACTGTCTAGGAAAGTTGGGAAACGAGCAAACAGATAGTATTTTTTGTTGTTGTAACAGGCTAAACAATGCAATAATACAGTAAATAAATACAGAAAAGGCTAACACACGAGTTTGTAGTCCTAAACAGTAAATGCAATTAATACTCCACAAAATTAGCAATTTAAAACTTTTTAAATGAAGCAAGGCACATGCACAACTGAAAAACGATTTAAGAGGCAGTAATACAGCAGAATAAGTAGCGAGTCTACATATACAGAGAAGTCTATATATAGACTTTACCATTTCTTCTAATAATGGCACTATCATCTCACCTGATCCAACTACTAAACTTTTAGGAATAACCATTGACAATAATCTTTCCTTCGACCAGCACATTAACAACACCATCAAGGTTGTTAATAGAAAAATTGGATCCCTATATCGTATCAAACCTTTTCTAACCCCAGCAACAAGAACCAAAATTGCACAATCTCATCTCCTATCTACTCTCCTATATGCTTCCCCCATTTGTACAAACCTCAAGAAAAACAATCTTAACAAACTTGCAACTTGCTATAATAACATAGCTCGCTTCCCACAGTAACCCCTTTAGGACCCACCATTGTATAAATCTAAAACAACTTGGCTGGCTCAATTTCAAAACTACCTAAAAATTCCTCAACTCACTATAGCCCACAACATATTACACCTACCTGACAACACCCCAATACTCTCTCAACTTCTAATCCCTTACAACAATCTGAACTCACTCCTCTAGTAAACTCATGGCAAAATCAATAAAGGTAAACAACACAGCAGGTGGTTCTCTATTCACTAACACTATAGGTAGAAGCTGGAATCTCTTACCTAGTGACATAACTTTGACTACATCCCTACCACAATTCAAACAGAAAATTAAACTGTACTACCTCAATCATTGGCTTTGTTCCTGCAGTACACCTGACTAACCTTTTTCTCATACTCTATTTCTCCTTCACTCTTCTCATCACTACCTGTCTGATGTCTCCTCCTTTTACTGTTCTAATCTAACTATGTACATTTTATGTATAATTGCTAATATGTAATGAACTGCTTAATGTAAACCTGTTTCTCTTTGAAATTATCTTTCTTTCTGTGTGTTGTTATGACTTCCAATTTTTCCGATTTCTTAACAGTAATGATTATTTGTAATGTACTTAGTATTTAGTGGAGCTTTTCTCCTCGGGCCTCTGCTGAAAATGGACATGTATCCAGCCAGACTAGCCCGGTCAACAAATGTAAAATAAATAAATAAATAAAATACAGAAAAGCAGCTAAAACACACAAACAATTCAGATGCAGTGCAACCTAGAGCACTTGAGTTGTAGCAATATTAAAGCAATTACAGTTATAATAAATGCTCTATATTTCCAAAATGTTTGGTCAGAACACAAGGAGAGTCAGGCAATTTTTTTTGAAAGGGAAAAAGGAGAAACAGAAGGCCTTCTCAGATGTTCTCTCTGTATTAAGTAGAATGAGCTAATGACACTAGACTGGGAGGAGTGTCCCAGATCAGATTTACAGAAGGAGTAGGCAACTGCAAAGCCACCAAGTATAACAACAAGACACAATGAGTGTCCTGGAGGGGGCTGATGGTGTTTCTGGGAATGCAGCTACATTGATGGTGGTAAAGGGGTTTGCTTGCGAGTACAGCCAAAACTCTTCCAACTTAAACAATGGGATTATGAATACGCCACTTGATTCTGATTGTGCATTTACTACAGCAGCTAATCAGATCCTAAACACTGGGATGCAAAGTACATCTAAAATGTTTCATGTTATTAGGTCCCTCACACCCCTATAAGCAAGATCATTTTTGGTGGCTCAACAAAAAGAACTCCCAGCCAAACAAAAAGGTACCAAAAGGAAATGGCAGGAAGAGAACTCCACCAAAACTAGCCAGTGAGGTGCTTTTCCCAAAAAAGATACCCCACCTTCAAACCTATGACTATGCTGAAGCTCAACACTCATCAATCCCAAGTTGCTCTGCAGATGCCCCATTTCAGAAGCTACCTCAACAAGGTGGCCTGGCCATCAGTGGTTTCCAACAAATGGGTGCTCAACATCATTGGCAGAGCTTACAGGTGGCAGTGGAAGGAACATCCACCTTAATTCGGGGGTGGGGGTGGGGGGTTCCCCTCACCTGCTGATCCAGTCATTATTATTCTCTCATTTACTCTGGCAAATGCTGAACTCAGGGATCATACAACCCATCTCTCCTTTGGAGAGAATGAAAGTTTTCTACTCCAGAGTTTTCCTGGTCCTCCAAAAAAGAGTGGTCTTATAGACCAGCATTGGACCTATCTTTTCTGAATACCTTTGTTGAGGCCCAAATATTCAAGATGCATACCATGTAAAATGTACTTCCTGTTCTAATCGTCTACTGGTTCATGGTGACCTTGGACTTGAAGAATGTGTATCATCATATCCCAATTGATCATTACTTCATGAGATATCTGAGATATGTTGTGTCTGGTTTGGGCTATCTAGGTCAACTTGAGTGTTTATAAAATACATTTTTCTGGAGTTAGCTCTCAACCATACTCCTGGCATTCACATTTTTATTTGCTTGGACAACTTGTTGATCTGTGCAGACTATGTATCCTGGTGTTTGGAATCACTAGAGAAGATCTCAACCTTACTGTCCCAGCTTGGGTTCAAGTTGAACCTTTGGAAGTCATTCTTGAAACCCTCACAAAGAATCTTCTTTGGGTGCTTAATCAAGAACAGCAAAATAATGGCCTTTCTTCCCAAAGACATGATCCTGTTCTACCAAATATTTCAGGAATTCTCCAGGAGGAATGTAATCTTAGCAATAAAATGCCTAAAAGTTCTAAAACTAATGGCATCCATGAATCTCATGATATCATTGGCTCATATCCACATGAGGAAAATCCAATGTTATGCACAAAATTGTTAGACTCAGTACCTACATTATTTGGAATCCCAGTTACTAGTACTGGCCTTCTTCAGATGAGAGATATAATGGTGGAGAAAACAGTTGAGTATCAATCAAAGACCTCCTTTCTCCCACCTGTTCTGGGGCAAACTGTCCAGACAAATTCATCTGACTTTACTTGGGAGCTAGGTCATGGGAGTGCATTTGCAGGACATTTGGAAGCCAAAAGATGCATGGAAGCACATCAGTATCAAGGAACTGTTGGTGGTGATCCATGCCTTGAAGGTACTTCGCCACCTATGCACTTCATGTTCTCTTCTAGTGGTTACAGACAAAACCACAGTGATGCAGCACCTCAACAAACAAGGGGATACAAGGTCATACCCTCTGTGCCAGTTGGCAATGATGGCCTTGGCACTGCCTCTACAACATTATGTGAATCTACAGGCATCATACATCCAGTAAGAGCAAAATATTGTAGCAGACAGGCAGAGCAGTTCCTGGGTAGACGCACATGAGGGATTGCTCAAGGTAGTGGTGTTTCAGGATGTAGTTCTACCCTTTCCATTGATTCATAAGGTACTTCTGAAGGTTCAGAAGGAAATGCCAAAGATCATTCTGATGACCTCCTATTGGCCTAGGCAATCTTGGTTCTCCCTTTTAATGGTACTGGCCAAGGGAATTACTACAGACTTTCTCATACTCTGGATTTGCTCACATTGACTCAGGGGTAACTGGCAAACCCCAATTTAGAGCAACAACAACTGACAATAGCTGGACAGACCACAGAGGTTTCTGACCAAGAAAATTCAGGATGTCCAAAACATGACCTACATGGAAAGACAGAAACCCCTGTCACTGTTATCTGTATCCTACAGGCTGCTGAAAGGTGACGTGCCTGCCTACACAGTAGTCTCTCATCCTGCCCTATTGGAAATGCTGCACGTCTGCAAATCAACTGAGATAAGTCTGACTCACTCCAGTGATCTCAACCTAGTCTGTGACATTAACAGAGCATACTGGACAGACAGATACATCTCCAAGAGAC
The DNA here is from genome assembly GCF_019279795.1 of Protopterus annectens. Lineage (NCBI taxonomy): Eukaryota > Metazoa > Chordata > Ceratodontiformes > Protopteridae > Protopterus > Protopterus annectens. The sequence continues at coordinate 988,412,804 of NC_056726.1, read as the reverse complement.
TCCCACTACTCTGGAATAAACTCCAAATTCACATTAAGCAGAGCTCCTCAATGACCCTAATTAAGTGCAACCTGGACAACTGGATGGGAGACCATAAATTCATCCCTGGGGTGGCACCTATGTCCCTCATGGAGAGGGGCAGCTGGTGCAGATAATAGATTCACTCTGCAAACAATCAAACCATCTTACAGTGGTGAACTAGGGAACCATCTAACATTGTTGAATTAGGGAATACAGGTATTACATGGTTAGCCTTGTAAAGCCTTGTTAGCCTATTTACCTCCTATGAACCCATGGGCCTATTTGTTCAAACTGCGTTTGAACAGAGTAAGAGAAGTACTTTACTTTATGTGGAGTGAAACATGGTTCTTTAGAAGCAGAATTTCCTGTGGTATATACCTATCCTTCCAACATGTAGTTATGTTGCAGAAGAGATTGAGACCCATTGGGTAGGTGTTTATATGCTTGACAGGACAGAGTCTGTAGATCCTCTATATGCAGGGCAAATGTAGCCTCTCAATAACCTGTATGAATCAATCAATCAATCAGTTATGCAACAAAAGAAAATAAACCTTGGCCAGGCATAGAAGGAACAAAGCTCAAAATACTAAAAATCCCTGACCCATCTAAACAGGCAGTTAAGAAGGTTAATTAATACTTCAAAGGCTAAATGTGAAGAAAAAATATTATCTCAATCAAAGGGCAACCACAAATCTTCCTATGGCCATGTCTGTAGCCTCAAGGGAAATATGCAACAATGTGCAGAACTTATTGCAAATGGCATTGCCCACACTGAACCAGAGGCGATTGCCAAGCTTTTGGCTTACAGGTTTAGCTCAGAAGTTTCCACCCCTCCCTTCCCCTGGTAGTCCAAAGGAAATATTGCATACTACAATCTACCCGACCATTACTAGTGATCAAGTCTTCCTTGAGCTTTCCAATGCCAAAAAAACACTGCATCAATGGACCCTGATAACACCTGGGATGCTCATTAAATAGCATGAAACATTGGGTCTATATTCATTTGTCGAAGTCTACATTCCTCAAATAGCTAATCGTTGACATCTTAACATCAAATATCAGTTTCAGTGAATGTGCACAACAGCAAATTTAAATTTGAATACTCATAGTTGGCGAACATAAAGAAAACGCTATGTACTATCTTACTACATCAGTAATGAGGGTAGAGATACCGAGAAAAGAATGGCGGATACATTTTGCATTTTAAAAATGAAAGGTATATAACTCCAATATTTTATAAATTAAGATGTATATACTTAAGTTTATAAAATGCATTTGTTAGTGGCAATGTAAATACATACATTATACTGTCATATTTAATAGTCCACAAAGTAAATCCAGCATGTCACAGGTATAAGCATTAGGTTTCAATGTGCGTTCGGCAGTCTGTAAAGTGCTACTATGGCCAAAACATCTGAGAGTACTCTTAGAGTGTTAGGGAACTTGCACAGTACAGTGAAGTCTCAAAGGAAGAAGGGTATGTTGAATATAGATGGTTATTTGTATAATTTAGAAATGGTAGTCAAAGAAAGTACTGGTGTTGTCGTCTAAAGTTTAGTGAGAAGTGTAAAGGATGAGATATAACGAAAAGTGCTGGTGGTAGAGAAGATTTATTAAATTCTGTTATGCATGATCATGCCTTTGATCCAGATGATATGGAGAAATATATTGCATGTAGTGACTTAAAGGAAAATGCTACGTTAGTTAGAGCTACACCTTTCCTACTTGTAGACGATGTTATTGCTAGTGCATCTTTAGAATGTACAATTTCTCTACCAACTAGAATGTTTATGCTACAACAAATTAATTGTCAGACATACAAAACATGTTATATAATAAAACTTGCACACCTCTAAGTAATGTGCCTGTAACTAGCTGTGAGTTAAAATATGGTACATTTATTCCATATAGTCTTATGAATATGCATGTATTAGTATTTTCAAAAAAAGAAGGGCAACGGTGGTGCAGCAGTTAGCGTTGTCGCCTCGCAGCATAAGGTTTTCCTGTTCGATTCTCGGGTGGAGCGCCTTCAGTGTAGAGTCTTCATGTCCTCCCCACGGTCGAGTGATGCCTAAAGATATGCAGGTAGGTGCGTGTGTGAATGGGTGTGCCTTCACTGAAGGTTGGGTGTCGGGCTGGCACATCGGCACCGTAAAAATCTACTGCCAATCATAAGTGGACCAGCGTTCAGCTGTAGCGACCCCTAACTGGGAAAAGCCAAAAGACATTACTAGTATTTTCAACAAAAGAGAATTTAAATGAATTATGTAATTCACCTGTATGATTTATGGATGGTGTGTATTTAACTAAAGGATGCTTATGTTGACAACTGTACAGTATACATGGATTAGTAACATATGGTGCTACCACAAAATGTCTTCCACCTGTATACTATCTGATGGGTAAGAAGTCTTACAAAGTTTATAACTACATGTGGAATTGTATTTTCCATTTGTGAGTTGAATGCAGCGGTGAAGTATGTGCCTTGTAACTTTGAAATGGCTGCTATAAAAAGTATAACCAATAATATTACCAATGTTGACTGCAAGGGCTGCTTGTTGCACTTTGCTCAAAACATTTGGCAAAATGTTTAGTTGTTAGGATTATTATCTCATTTTGGTAAATGTACGACATTTCAGCTTTCTGTAAAGATACTAATAGCTTTGTAATTTTTTTTTTAAGTGAGGTTCTTTCTGCATTTCATGAGTTATGCAAAACATTTCCAGCTATAAGTAAACATATTCTTGCATACTTTACAAACATTTACTTGCTAGGTCATTCACTTAAAGCAAATACTCATACTTCTCTTTCTTCATGATTTCCTCTAATGTTTCCAGTTAAGTTTTGTAATATTTCCCATCTGAATGAGCTGTGCTTGCCGTGCACACACAACTATGTGGAAGGATGGCACAGGTGCGTTTGCTGTTTGCTAGGAAGAAGAATTTCCTGTTTCCTTGCTGTTGTGTCTGTACTTGTGAGGGTGCAATACAGAGTGGATGAGTTGCATTTGCAGTTGTTGGCTGGGTATCCCCCTTCTTCGAAGAAACATTAAACTATTGGAAACCCTCAATGTCTGCAAGTAGTACTTGAGAGCAGAGACAAGTATGATGTGTAATCTTTTATTACAGCTATAGCTCTCTTTTTAAAAGAATAGGTTTGTTTTCTGACTTTGCCTTGTATATCAATCAGAATGTTTTTTTCACAGCACTATATTTTGGGATAGACAGGGTTATGTCTTTATGCAGGTGTTTCTGTGTAAAAAGTGCTTTGTATAGGTTTAGGTTTGTGTTACATGGGTCATGAATGGTGTTTATGTAAGGTCTATTTTTTAGTTCTCTTTCACAGCATAATTTTACATTCACAATGTTGACCAACTATGATTATTCAATGATTTTAAATTCACTGTTGTGCACATTCGTTGAAACAGATGTTTGATGCTAAGTTGCTGATGATTAGCTATTCACAGAATGTAGACTTTGAAGAATTAATATAGACCCAAAACATGACCTCTCTGGTCCACTTGAACTACTTTTCAACTGGAACCTACAGTCATTCTCCTGGACAAAGCAGGTCCAACCATTGATCTGGGTAACTGCAATCTGACTAGCCTCATAGGTAAGGCCATGGAAAAATCATCATGGACATGATAAATGAGGACATAGGTAACCTACAGATGCTGGACCCATCACAGTTCGACTTTGTTAAAGGAAGGTCATGCCCACTAAATCTGAGGGGCTTCTTTGACATGATCACCAAAGCAATGGATGAGGGCAAGACTGTGCACATAGCTTACCTTGACCTGGCCAAGGTTTTGATAAAGTGTCTCACTCAAGCATTGTAGACAAGCTCAATAAATAGGTATAAACCCTTTTATCACATGCTGGCTAGCCAGATGGATCACTGATAGGACCCAGGAGGTCAAAACAGGTGAGGCCACCTCCACCAAGAGACCGCTCACTAGCAGTGTCCCCCAGGGCTCGGTACTCATATATTCCTCTAAGTGATAGCAAACACTGAAGGTTTATGGCTGACTAAATTTGTAGATGATTGCAAGCTGTGGGTTATCAATGACTTCTCTGCAGACCCTAGCATTCTTCAAGAATACATATCTCTGATTAACAAATGGTGCAATGTTAAGAAATGCATAATTGTACCCGGCTAATTACCATATTGATAATGCGCCCTTAAGAGTTGACCCAGTGGTTAGAGATTTGGGTACGCATGTAGACAGTAGCCTTACCTTCAACCATCACATGGCCACAGAGGTGAAGAAATCTTTTTTTTTTGTTGTATAACTTTAAGTAAGGGTATGGAATCTAGGTCCAAAGAAATCATTATCCCATTGTATTCTGCCCTTATCAGACCAATCATAGAGTACAATGCTCCCTTCGGTGTGTACCTGACCAGGCATATCCAGTAACTGGAGTGACCTCAGAGGTTTCTTACAATACAGAATACAAGGCATAACAAACCTGTCTTATGCAGTGTGCCTTAAAGCCCTTTCCCTATACTTGGTCTCCTAAAAATTGCTGAGGCATGATCTGTGCCTGGCTTACAAGGCATCCGCAAACCCCACACTTATGAATCTGCTGCATATTTGTAAGTCAAACACTACCAGAAATACAAGGTATAAGGACCTGAATTTTGTCTGTGACTTAAACAAAACATGCTGGAGAGACAGATATGTGTCCCAGTGTTTGCCTGTCTTATGGAACACACTTCCCATGCATGTGAAGCTAAGTTCATCTATTACCCAATTAAAGCGCCAGCTTGACCAGTGGATGGGGAATAGAAAATTTACATCAGGTCTGGCATCCATGTCCATTATGGACAGAGGGAACTTATAAATGTCTGTCCCCCAATGTTCTATTTGGATACAGGATGTCATTATTCTTTTGGGAAAACTTGGATAGGCTTAAAAAGGTCTCCTGGGTTGTTAACCTAGTAACAATCTGTGAAACTATGAATCTGTGAATCTAAGATGGACAAACTTTGAGATGATTTACCTAATTTGTAATGATCTAAGCTGTGAAGATGTGAGATATGGCCAACTATGCTAGGAGAAGTAGCCAGTGAATGTGTAACATATACCAGCATAGCTAGTTGGAGTTTTGTAAAGAATTGTTTGTCATTTGTGTATGAAGTTGATCTGTACAGGTAACCAGTGAACAAAACATACATCTCAAACACCAATCCAAAGAAGAGGAAGCTGCAAATTAACTGAAACATGTAGCTTTAATGACAATATAAATAAAACAAGAAATCAGTCATCAAGGGTCAAATGGTTAGACTATCTTGACTTATTAATGATGATGACAATGATTTTAATTTTGAATTACATCATTTGATTGTATTATTCCTGGATCGGGGGTATCCTATTGATCTGTTAAGAGATATAGCAGGTCAGGTGACAGAATATCTGTCAGATCATTTTGCACCTATTCTCAATGGACCTTTTGGCAGCAGAATATCTAATTCTGAGGGCACCCAGCTCAGTCACCTCTGTGGCCCTCTTCAAAAGGAACCTTGATGATTGGACGGGAGATAGGAAATTCACCCCGAGGATCATGTCAGTCGGCCTACTAGACAGGGGTCCAGGGAAGTAAATACTGTGGGAAGAAATAGCCATGGAATTGTTATGGCTAGGCTTGTATAGGCCCTAGGGCCAATAGCCTAGTACCAACCTATGAACCTAAGTTACCATTTGAACATGCTGAACATATTATTGTGAATACTAGAGGAAATTTTAAAGTGTATAATTTCTCACATGCACATGTAGAGGAACACGTTATAGATTTATTAGCCAAAGGAACAACATTTGTTCCATCTAAGCCTTTTGATTTTACCAGCACAATGATAGCTATTAAAATGTTTTTAAGAAAAATTAACTTTAGTCTTTTATACCAAACTAATATAGACAATGAGAGAAGTAAGTATAGTATAAGTAGCATATATAACCCCCCTTGACATCCTAGGTTAGTTACTTATGAAAAAATATGTGAGCACGAGTTAAAGTGCTTACACAGGACAAATATGAGAGAAAAATATACTTTGAATTTAAATGAAAATGAACAAGGCATTTTGAATGCATTAAAAAATGAGAAAGTAAGAATCATGAAGCCTGATAAAGGGGGTGGAGTGGTAATTATGAGCCAGGATATTTATAATGATAAATTAAATAGTATTTTAAACACTGATACATATACAGAAGTGTCACTTAATGAACTGAATGGTGCCTATAGGAAAATATATGGACAAATAAATGGCAACTTTTTAGAAAGACAGATAAATTTAGACTTATATAATTATCTGAACATAACCTCCCCCAGAATACCTGTTTTCTTTAGCAGCCCCAAAATCCATAAGAACGCTAATGACCCCCCCCCCCCAATGCGTCCATTAGTGGATGGCAGAGATTCTATTACTTCTGCATGTGCAAAGTATATAGATTATGAACTCAAAAATATTCTAGGAAAAGAAGTACAAATTTGCAAAGATTCCTGGACGTTTTTGAAACACAAGAATGAAGTGCAATTTGATCATGAGGACATCTTAGTTACCATAGACGTATGTGATCTTTGTACTGTCATTCCACAAATTACAGGACTTGAATGGGTTAATAGGTTCATAGGTTCATAGGTTCATACTAGGCTATCTGCCCTAGGGCATTTATAAGCCTAGCCAGAATGTGTTTGGCTCTCGCCACCCATTTTAAATTTATTTTGCTATGCCCTTTTTCGAGGGTAGTATACTGTGCCTCTGTCTAACAGTGACACAGAAGTGATACCCGGGGTAAACCTACGATCTCCCATCCACTCATCAAGATTCCTCTTGAAGAGAGTCAATTAGGGACTCTGCCTAACCTGGACTGGGATTTTATTCCAGAGTGAAGGGAGCCTCTGGGTTATGAATCTGTCCCTCCAGCATGTCCTATTTATTTCAGTGCTGAGATTCAAGTCTCTCGAGCGCGTAGCTCGATGGGATTTGGATTTTCTGAGGTGCAGCATGTCCATTAATTCCCGGTTGGACATGGCTTTATACGTCAGGCACAGATCGCCTCTGAACAGGCGGTATGCCACTGAGTAGAGCTGGTGTTTCTTTAACCGGGCAGCATATGGCATCTGTTTGAGCACTTTGATCCTCTTGGTGAGGTACTTTTGGGGTCTTTCCAGTTGCTGGAGGTGTCTGGTAAGGTACATCCCAAAAGGGGCATTGTACTCAATTATGGGCCTGATGAGGGATGAGTAAAGAGGCACGATGATGTCCCCTGATCTAGATGTTAATCCCTTCATGATTAGGTGGGTTATATAAAATGTTTTTGTAACCACTTTGGCCACGTGGTTGTCAAATGACAGATTGCTATCAACTTGGGTCCCCAGGTCCCTAATTACTTCTTCTGTACTTAATGGATTACCACCTATGTGGTAATTTGTGGGCACTTTGTTTTTGCCAAAGGGGATGACTATACACTTTTTGGCATTTAGCTTGAGGCCATTGCTCTGGCACCAGTTGTCTGTTTCTATGAGGCCCTTTTGGAGGATGCTTGTGTTGGCTGGAGAGTCGATTATGGTGCCCAGTTTGCAGTCATCTGCGAACTTGGTCAGCCACAGTCCTTCCGTGTTGGCCTGTACCTCCGAGAAATATATACCGAACAAGAGAGGTCCCAGGACTGAGCCTTGTGGGACACCACTTGTAACTGGTTTGGAGTGTGACATGGCTCCAGCAATTCTAACCATGTGGGTTCTGTCCTTGAGCCAGTTTGCAATCCATCTAGTGACATAGGGGTTTATATTTAAGCTGGTGAGCTTATCTATAATGCCTGAGTGGGGTATTGTATTGAAGGCTTTTGCAAGGTCCAGGTAGGCTGTGTGGACCACCTTCCCCTCGTCAATGGCCTTGGTGACTGTTTCAAAGAAATCAACCAGGTTTAAGAGGCAGCATCTGCCCTTAACAAAGCCAAACTGGGTAGGATCCAGTGTTTGTAGGTCCCCAATATCTTTATTTATGAGGTCCATGATGATCCTTTCCATAGCTTTGCAGACCAAGCTAGTCAGGCTTATGGGGCGATAGTTTCCAGGATCCGTTGAGGCACCACCTTTATGGAGAGGGACCACTGTTGCTGTATGCCACTCTTTGGGCACATATCCTGTAGAAAGGCTGAGATTGAACAGTAGTTTTATGTTTGGGTTTAGCTCTTCTTGGAGTTCATGTAGGATGCAGCCCGGGACACCGTCTGGTCCCATTGATGCTGTGTTTTTTGCTTTGGAGAGGGCGGCTCTTACCTGAGCATCTGAGATGTCAGGGGGGCAGCACTCTGCTGGGATAGATATTTGCCCTTTTGATGGGGGAGTTTGCTAGAACCTGTCAGCTAGGATGTTGGCAATGTCTGTGGGTTCGTGTATTTTTGTCATTTTGGACTAATTCTGAGCATATCTGGGAATTACCACCCAGGTTCCTAACATAACTAAAGAAAGCCTTGTGATTATCCTTAGTGTCCTGTGCAATTTTTCTCTTGAAGCTGGCCTTAGACAATTTTATGTGTGCCCGTAGTTGTTTGCTAATACTGATCAGTGATGCCTTCACTTTTGGGATTTTGCTCTATCATTTAGTAGCTTCCTCCTTCTATTGTATAGTTTGTTTATGGCTGGGGTCCACCAGACAGGACGTCTGCCTTTGGAGGATTGGGTCTTGGTTTTATTTGGGATCGCATGATCCATGCATTCCTGAAGGTGTTCATAGAATGCGTTTATAAAGGATTCTGTGGTCTGGGCCATATTTTCCACAGGCCGGGTCGCTTTGAAGGATTCCACCTCACTTTTGAGGAGTGTGAAATTTGCTTTAGAGAAGTTTTTCACTGTGGTTTTCTGGGCAGGGGGTGGGGTCGGGATGTGAATATCCAGTGAGATTAGTTTATGGTCTGATCTTACCAGTGAGGGATACACTTCTGGTCTGGAGCATAGAGTCCCCATGTTGGTGATGATCAGGTCCAGTATGTTTTCACCTCTTGTGGGAGTGGTAACAAGTTGTTCCATAGCATTTGAGTTTATAAATTCTAGGAACCTTTGGGCCAAGGTGTTGGAGCTAGAGTAATGCTCCCAGTCTATGTTTGGGTAGTTGAAGTCGCCCAATATAATGGTGTTTGGAGAGGGCCGAAAAGCATGGTATGAGGTATAACCTGGTAGTGCTGGGGTGCTCTCGGGAGCCCTGAACCAGGTTTCTGTTACTGCACAGATATCGATGTTCTCCATGCTAAGGAGAGTTTCGAGTGCATGCATCTTGAGGTTTAGACTTCTGGCGTTGAGTAGCATTACTCTTAGTTTCTTATCCCTTGTGATACCTATGGAGGTGGGTTTGTCTTTTGAGCCTTGCCTAAAAAAGGCACTATGGGGGTAGCAAGAGCCTTTGCCAATATCCGAAAGCCCAGGGGTGACAGGTGCAAGCCGTCCCTAGCGAAGCATCGTGGCTTGTCGAGCATATCATCCCAAGCTGACAGGCATTGGATCCCCTTTGAATGACACCAGTACTTAAGCCAATTGTTGAAATTGATAATCTTGTCTTCATTTTGTGGCATCATTCTTGGTGAGGGTAAGATGCTACTCAAGGTCAGGGTCATACCGGCCTGGGCTACATGCTCAGAGAGCTCCTTTATGTCTCTTTTCATGTAGTCCAGGGAGGTACATCTCAGGTCATTCACACTAGCATAATGAAATGCTTATCTATCATAATGTTGCAAACGACACAGTAAATTTGATAATGGAACTTTTAGAAACTGTGTTAAGTAACAATTTTATTACTTTTAATAAGAAATATTTTTTTACAGAAAAAAAGGCATTGCTATGGGGTCACCATGTGGTGGGGCATATGCCAACTTAGTGATGGCTTTCTGGGAGAGGAATTATGTATTTAAGACTAAATATAATACATTTTTGAAGTCATATCATAGATTCCAAGATGACATCACCATCATTTAGAATGGCACACAAGAAATGTTAAATGCGTTTCTTATATATATAAATAGCAGTACTGATTTTCTAAAATTCACTTGGGACATTAATGTAGAATACATAAATTATCTGGATGTTCATCTTGTGAAAGAGAGAATTAATGAAGTTTATACAGCAGTTATACATAGAAAGGAATCTTATTCAAACTGCTTTTGACATTATAGTAGTTCACATCCGGAGCACCAGAAAAAGTTGGTTGTCAAGGGGCAACTGGTTAGGGCAGTCCGGATGGTGACAAACCTAGATGAATTTAAAGAAGAATGTAATTTTTTGCACATTATGTTGATTAATAGATTATCCTGAAGTATTGATTGATGCATTAATACATGAAGTAACTATTAAGAGAATTAATGGGCATTTAAATCCATTTTAGATAAGCAGAACACATCACAAGATTCCAATAGTTTGTATAATAGAAGTGTGGTGACCCCAGATAATGATCAGATTAGTGTACCAGTAAATCAAAGTGATTTTTCCAAAGCTTTAGTGCTTACTTATTCTCAAGATTATAATATAATAAGATATGTAATAGTAAACAATTGGACTATTTTATTAGATAATCCCTGTTTTAGGAGTCATATTAATGAGAAACCTAAAATAGTCTATAGAAAAGGGAAACGTTTCAAAGAAATTTTAAAACAAACAACCCATATGCCTATTCATGTAACTATAGGTATGTCAAAATGTGGAGCATGTCATTGGTGCCATGAAATAAAGATGGGTGACTATTTTTATCTTAGAAATAGAAAATATTTATTTACATAGTAAATACAATTGTAAGTCCAAAGCTGTCATTTATTTAGCTACATGTAATTCATGCTCGACATTCTAAATTGGGAAAACTGAGAGACAATTGTCTCAAAGAATATATAAGCATGAATATGCTATAAAGAAAAATAAATGAAATAACGCTTTGACTAAACATATTAGTGAACATAATGATCACCATTTTTCCTTCATGGCCATTGACCATGCAGAAATGGAAGACAGGAAACCCTTGGGTGTGCAATTAGAACTCAAAGAATTAAAATGGCAAATAAAAGTACAAGCTGATAACTGGCCTGGAATCAATGATCATACCTCTATAGCTCCAGTACTATAATTAAAAGCATTAGAAAGAAAAAAATTGATCATTTTGTGTTAAGATTTGTTTATAATAGCTGGGTCTATATTAGAACATTGAAGTATTACTACTTCGAATGTTTTAATATCGAACCCTTTGCATCGAACGCTGAAAATAGCGAAGCTGCAGAATATCAAATACTTTCCTAGGGAAAGTATTTACTGGGCTATTTCTGCAGCTTCGCTATTTCCTCGACTGTGGAGTGAAGGTTATGGACCGGGTTAAAGTAAGTGTATGAACGAAGGTGAGTGTGTGATAGGGACCTTAGGGTTAGGGAGTGGGAAAGGTGCATGCGATAGGGACTTTAGGGTTAGGGAGTGGGTAAGGAGAGTGTGTGATAGGGACTTTAGGGTTAGGGAGCAGGTAAGGTGAGCGTGGGACTTTAGGGTTAGGGAGCGGGTAAGGTGAGTGTGCGGTAGTTATGGACCTTAGGGTTAGGGTTGGGTTAAGGTAAGTGGATAGCTAGTAGTGTATGTATGGTTTAATGTACTGTTTTGTGAAGTGTATGTGTGTGGATTATGTATTTTGGTGTGTTTGTGGTGTGTGTATGTTTGTTGGAACAGCAAATTGTTTCCCTGGGAAAAAGTTTGCTGTTCTGAGTGTTCGATGTTATGGTGTTTCAAATGAAATGGTGCAGTATTAGAGCATTTGATGTAGTAATAATTTGATGTTCTGATATAGACCTATAATAACTAATATATACTTTATGTGCATAGTTTATGTATTGACATACAGATATTTATTTATTCATTTATACATATTTTTTAATAATATTTTTTAATACATTTTACATAAACATGTCATACTGCATTTTAACATCAGCATATTCTTAATATACTAAGGTTTTAACTATATTTATTCATAGGCACATCATATGTATGTTATTTTATTAATGTATGCATTTATTTATTAATGTATTTATAATAGCAAAATAACAGCATGCATAAAAGTAGTTGTAATTAATTAATTTACTAAGGGTCCAATGAGTTAACGCGTATATGCATAAAAGGATGTGATGTAATGAATTTTAAACTTTCTGAAGAAGTTTAACATAGCCTTAAATGGAAGCGCTTACGGGGTGTAATTTTTTGTGTGAATAAAGTGTGTTTTCATTATTAACAACAGATTTGAGCATTCAGCGAGTGGATTTCAGCTCTTTTTGCTTTTCGTTACTCGGCAGTTGGAATTTTGTGATTTTTTTCATGTCACCATTTTGTTTATCATTCCATTCAGTAACACTACATATGAGTATATCAATATTGTTAGAAGATATTGGGACAATGTTTAATGAGGACATTAAGAAGGTTTTTGGAGGACTCCCTGCCATTGTTTATTTTAAAAGGATAAATGTTGAAAACATTCTTGAGGTGGGGTAAGGAAGAATTTTTTGGAGTCATAGTAGTGTGTCAAAATGTGGTTATATATATATTTTGAGATGTGTATGAATCATTTGGAGGATGAAACAACATATGAAAGAAGCAATATGATTCATTATCAAAAGGCTGTTACAAAATTTAAACACATGTTGGACAGGGGAGTCAGGCTGGGATTTTTCACAGAGAAGGGTGTGAGGAATAGGTTAGACAATGATAGAAAGGACCTAGCTGTATTCTTTTGTTTACCAAACATACATAAGAACTTAAATAACCCTCCAGGTCGACCCATTATTTCAGCCTGTAACTATTTCCTACATAACACTGTTTTGATTTTACATAGAATATTTTTACCATATGTAGTTAAATCTCCAGTTTACATCAAAGATAGTATGGAATTTTTAAACAAAATATCCTCTATTTCTTGGAACAATAAAATGTATTGGTTGGTTATGGATGTTAAAAGTCTATATACCTCTATTAGACATGATGATGGCCTCAATGAACTTCTTTAAAAGACAACCCTTCTGTTGATTTCATAGTAGATTTGTTGGATTTCTGTTTAAAGAATAATTATTTTATTTTTAATGATGTTTTGTATCGGCAGAAACAAGGTACAGCAATGGGGGCAGCTTTTGCCCCCATGTATGCCAATCTGTTTATGAATTTTTTTGAAAGGAAATTTTTATTTGAGTTAAATTTTATGAAATGTAATGTGTTATTTTATTTTCGTTACATAGATGACTTGATTTTTATTTGTGATGGTGGTTTTGATTCAGTTAATGAATTTTTGACAGACTTACATGGTAACCCATTTGGGTTAGAATTTGATGGAATACAGAAGGGAAACAAAGTAATATTCTTGGATCTTGTTTTGGAGGGTACAGAACATGGTAAAATTATATCAAATATACATAGGAAGGTTATAGATGGTAATCAATACCTTCATGCATCTAGTTGCCATCCTGTACATACTTTGGAAGCTCTCCCTTATGGGGAATTGGCAAGGGTATCTAGATTATGTAACACACAAGAAAATCTACAAAGGGAATGGGATATCACATATAATATGTTTTTGAAAAGAGGGTATAGTGTGAATATTTTAGAAAATGCCCTTATGAAGGTAAAAAAAGAGAATAATATGGTAAAGAATAAATGTAATAATGGTGAACATCACCATTATAAGAAATATCATCTGGCAACCAGTGATAAAACGTGTAAGGATATTTATTTTGTCTTTACATATAATGTAAAAAGTGGAGACATAAAGGATGTAGTGGAACATTTTTGGAAATTTTTAGTGAAAGACAAGGTGTTGATGCACATTTTGCCACAAAAAACTTTTATTCTCCTATAAAAGGGGAAGAAATTTGAAAGATATGGTGGTACATGGTAAATTTGTAATGCCAAAATTTTGTTTACCAAGACCACTAAGTGAATTTGGTACAAGATGTTGCAGTAGATGCAGTGTTTGTAGGAATATAGTTAGAACATTTAATTATATTAACAACATTAGGTTCACAGTAAGAGATAGTTTTACCTGTAGAAGCAAGGGAGTTGTGTATGCTTTACACTGTCCCTGTGGATTATATTATATAGGTGAAACTAAAAGAGAGTTTCATATTAGGTTAGGTGAGCACATTAGAGACATAAGACATAAAAGGGAAAATAAATTTATTGCCACACATTTTAGTGTTTATCATAATAGTGATGCTTCATTTTTGACAGGAACAGTTTTAGAAAGTGTGAAATGTTTTTGTAATGATGAAAATGCTTTGAAATATAACTTACAATATAAGGAAAGTATTTTTATTTTGAAATACAATACAATGACACCTTGTGAACTGAATAATGAAATAAACTGGAGGTGTCTGCTTTAAAACTTTTTTGAACATAATTGTTTAATTGTTTAATTAATTGCTATGAGTATATATATATATATATATATATATATATATATATATATATATATATATATATCCATTCTTTCAGTGAGAATGTATACTCTTGAAAGGTGGTTACACTGAGGCACTGGAGAATAAAGAATTTGCTTTTGGATTTGACTTTGATTCCTGTTTTTCGATTCCTGAATTCTGAAGATTTGCTGTTTTGGTATTGTTTTGGATCAGAGTTGTTTCTATCTGAAGGTGTGTGGAGTGGAGTTTGTATAATTATCCAGGGATGTCGACTGATCCTAATTTGGATATTCCCAGGGTTTTTCAGGAGAACACAGCTTTGCAACAAGGTACTGTAGGGGCTGAAAGCTCTATGATTTATTCTGCTCAACAGAGAACTACTGAGCAGTTTTTTTCAGGTTCTAGACCTGCTGTAAATGTTTCTGCACATATTCCTGTGGATGCACATCAACCTGAAGTGAGAGACTGTCAATTTTTTGATCAATTTTTGCAAGAAAGAAATAAAAGAGAGCTTGACCCTTTTGTTTCTGTGGGACATAAATTTCAAAGTGTGTCTCCAGAAATCAGAGAACTGTATCAAAAATATGACAGGTTGATTGAGAAAGAGACAAGGGTGCACTTTAACATTTTAGGTTTGCAAATATATTAGCTTGAATATTACACCTAGAGGTCTTAGATTCAGAAGAATCCTAGGACACCATTTGACTTGAATTGTGCTGCTGATAAGAAATTTAAGGAACGCTGGTTCATAGCAGCACACAAGTGTGTAATAGAGTGGCTTCACATTCTGTTGGAAAGGGACCAGCTCAAACATCAGTCTCTTAAACAGGAGCTGGTTTCCCTTTCACATAGCATTAGTTCATCTGTGAGTCTAGAAAAATAAAGTCTTTCATGGAGAAGACTAATGAGAGACTGAATAGTCTAGAGAATGAACTTGTAAAACAAAAGAAAACAAAATGAATACGTGATATCAATGAATATGAAGCAGGGACTGCATTTTCTTACCCTCCTAATTGGACAGAACATAGCGAAAACAACATAGGAGGGTAAGATTCACTGATGCACCGTTGTCTTCTTCTTTGCTTCTTCAGGGGAAGAGTTTAGGTCGGATACCAGTATGGAATTTCTGGAATTACCTAGACCAGCACAGCCATGTAGGATGCAACAGGAGTTTAACAATGGAGGCTTGCAGCACCAGGAACGAACATTTCAACAGGGACAGAAATGCCTGAGAAGTTATGAGCAAGAATATGTCTCTGTTCAGAAATTCAATCAACCTGACAATTTTCGTCAGAATCGGAGGTATGGACAACAATATAACAACAAGAAATTTAAATAGTAATGATTTTAATGATAAAAGTATTGTTCTTAATTTATCTGATGAACAGTTTGCTGTGTTATGTTTAGGTTTAAAGTTTATACCTACTGTTTTTCCTAAAGAATATTTGATACAGCAAGATATCTTTAAGTTTCTTAGGAAGATACATTTGAAAGTTCATTTTAGCAGGGACCAAGGATGTTCTAATTTTGCACATGGAGGCTTTTCTTCATGTGAATCTGAGGATAGTTTTTATTCATGTGATGAATGTATAAGTAATGATGATGTGCAATTTCCTATTGTTGGCAATACAATAGATATGTCTTATGTAGCCTCTTCTAACAAATTTATTCCGCCTTTTATTAACCAGAGAGCTATTCATTATGGCTCCATGATTAAATTTGAATATGAGAACATATGTAGAAATATGAAATTGAATAGATGTAATAGTTTATATAACTTAACTTATAAAGAATGGAGTGCTTTAAAAGAATTATGTGACAGGAAGGATATTATTATCAAACCTTCCGATAAGGGAAACAAAATTGTTATAATGAGTGTTGTGCAATATTTTGAGATGTGTATGAATCATTTGCAGGATGAAACAACATATGAAAGAAGCAATATGATTCATTATCAAAAGGCTGTTACAAAATTTAAACACATGTTGGACAGGGAGTCAGGCTGGGTTTTTCACAGAGAAGGATGTGAGGAATAGGTTAGACAATGATAGAAAGGACCTAGCTGTATTCTTTTGTTTACCAAAAATACATAAGAACTTACATAACCCCCCAGGTCGACCAATTATTTCAGCCTGTAACTATTTCCTACATAACACTGGTTTGATTTTACATAGAATATTTTTACCATATGTAGTTAAATCTCCAGTTTACATCAAAGATAGTATGGGATTTTTAAACAAAATATCCTCTATTTCCTGGAACAACAAAATGTATTGGTTGGTTATGGATGTTAAAAGTCTATATACCTCTATTAGACATGATGATGGCCTCAATGCAGTGAGATCTTCTTTAAAAGACAACCCTTCTGTTGATTTCATAGTAGATTTGTTGGATTTCTGTTTAAAGAATAATTATTTTATTTTTAATGATGTTTTGTATTGTCAGAAACAAGGTACAGCAATGGGGGCAGCTTTTGCCCCCATGTATGCCAATCTGTTTATGAATTTTTTTGAAAGGAAATTTTTATTTGAGTTAAATTTTATGAAATGTAATGTGTTATTTTATTTTCGTTACATAGATGACTTGATTTTTATTTGTGATGGTGGTTTTGATTCAGTTAATGAATTTTTGACAGACTTACATGGTAACCCATTTGGGTTAGAATTTGATGGAATACAGAAGGAAACAAAGTAATATTCTTGGATCTTGTTTTGGAGGGTACAGAACATGGTAAAATTATATCAAATATACATAGGAAGGTTATAGATGGTAATCAATACCTTCATGCATCTAGTTGCCATCCTGTACATACTTTGGAAGCTCTCCCTTATGGGGAATTGGCAAGGGTATCTAGATTATGTAACACACAAGAAAATCTACAAAGGAATGGGATATCACATATAATATGTTTTTGAAAAGAGGGTATAGTGTGAATATTTTAGAAAATGCCCTTATGAAGGTAAAAAAAGAGAATAATATGGTAAAGAATAAATGTAATAATGGTGAACATCACCATTATAAGAAATATCATCTGGCAAGCAGTGATAAAACGTAAGGATATTTATTTTGTCTTTACATATAATGTAAAAAGTGGAGACATAAAGGATGTAGTGGAACATTTTTGGAAATTTTTAGTGAAAGACAAGGTGTTGATGCACATTTTGCCACAAAAACTTTTATTCTCCTATAAAAGGGGAAGAAATTTGAAAGATATGGTGGTACATGGTAAATTTGTAATGCCAAAATTTTGTTTACCAAGACCACTAAGTGAATTTGGTACAAGATGTTGCAGTAGATGCAGTGTTTGTAGGAATATAGTTAGAACATTTAATTATATTAACAACATTAGGTTCACAGTAAGAGATAGTTTTACCTGTAGAAGCAAGGGAGTTGTGTATGCTTTACACTGTCCCTGTGGATTATATTATATAGGTGAAACTAAAAGAGAGTTTCATATTAGGTTAGGTGAGCACATTAGAGACATAAGACATAAAAGGGAAAATAAATTTATTGCCACACATTTTAGTGTTTATCATAATAGTGATGCTTCATTTTTGACAGGAACAGTTTTAGAAAGTGTGAAATGTTTTTGTAATGATGAAAATGCTTTGAAATATAACTTACAATATAAGGAAAGTATTTTTATTTTGAAATACAATACAATGACACCTTGTGAACTGAATAATGAAATAAACTGGAGGTGTCTGCTTTAAAACTTTTTTGAACATAATTGTTTAATTGTTTAATTAATTGCTATGAGTATATATATATATATATATATATATATATATCCATTCTTTCAGTGAGAATGTATACTCTTGAAAGGTGGTTACACTGAGGCGCTGGAGAATAAAGAATTTGCTTTTGGATTTGACTTTGGTTCCTGTTTTTCGATTCCTGAATTCTGAAGATTTGCTGTTTTGGTATTGTTTTGGATCAGAGTTGTTTCTATCTGAAGGTGTGTGGAGTGGAGTTTGTATAATTATCCAGGGATGTCGACTGATCCTAATTTGGATATTCCCAGGGTTTTTCGGGAGAACACAGCTTTGCAACAAGGTACTGTAGGGGCTGAAAGCTCTATGATTTATTCTGCTCAACAGAGAACTACTGAGCAGTTTTTCTCAGGTCCTAGACCTGCTGTAAATGTTTCTGCACATATTCCTGTGGATGCACATCAACCTGAAGTGAGAGACTGTCAATTTTTTGATCAATTTTTGCAAGAAAGAAATAAAAGAGAGCTTGACCCTTTTGTTTCTGTGGGACATAAATTTCAAAGTGTGTCTCCAGAAATCAGAGAACTGTATCAAAAATATGACAGGTTGATTGAGAAAGAGACAAGGGTGCACTTTAACATTTTAGGTTTGCAAAAATATATTAGCTTGAATATTACACCTAGAGGTCTTAGATTCGTAAAGAATCCTAGGACACCATTTGACTTGAATTGTGCTGCTGATAAGAAATTTAAGGAACGCTTGTTCATAGCAGCATACAAGTGTGTAATAGAGTGGCTTCACATTCTGTTGGAAAGGGACCAGCTCAAACATCAGTCTCTTAAACAGGAGCTGGTTTCCCTTTCACATAGCATTAGTTCATCTGTGAGTCTAGAAAAAATAAAGTCTTTCATGGAGAAGACTAATGAGAGACTGAATAGTCTAGAGAATGAACTTGTAAAACAAAAGAAAACAAAATGAATACGTGATATCAATGAATATGAAGCAGGGACTGCATTTTCTTACCCTCCTAATTGGACAGAACATAAGCGAAAACAACATAGGAGGGTAAGATTCACTGATGCACCGTTGTCTTCTTCTTTTGCTTCTTCAGGGGAAGAGTTTAGGTCGGATACCAGTATGGAATTTCTGGAATTACCTAGACCAGCACAGCCATGTAGGATGCAACAGGAGTTTAACAATGGAGGCTTGCAGCACCAGGAACGAACATTTCAACAGGGACAGAAATGCCTGAGAAGTTATGAGCAAGAATATGTCTCTGTTCAGAAATTCAATCAACCTGACAATTTTCGTCAGAATCGGAGGTATGGACAACAATATAACAACAAGAAATTTAAATAGTAATGATTTTAATGATAAAAGTATTGTTCTTAATTTATCTGGTTGTGATTTTTTCTGATGAACAGTTTGCTGTGTTATGTTTAGGTTTAAAGTTTATACCTACTGTTTTTCCTAAAGAATATTTGATACAGCAAGATATCTTTAAGTTTCTTAGGAAGATACATTTGAAAGTTCATTTTAGCAGGGACCAAGGATGTTCTAATTTTGCACATGGAGGCTTTTCTTCATGTGAATCTGAGGATAGTTTTATTCATGTGATGAATGTATAAGTAATGATGATGTGCAATTTCCTATTGTTGGCAATACAATAGATATGTCTTATGTAGCCTCTTCTAACAAATTTATTCCGCCTTTTATTAACCAGAGAGCTATTCATTATGGCTCCATGATTAAATTTGAATATGAGAACATATGTAGAAATATGAAATTGAATAGATGTAATAGTTTATATAACTTAACTTATAAAGAATGGAGTGCTTTAAAAGAATTATGTGACAGGAAGGATATTATTATCAAACCTTCCGATAAGGGAAACAAAATTGTTATAATGAGTGTTGTGCAATATTTTGAGATGTGTATGAATCATTTGCAGGATGAAACAACATATGAAAGAAGCAATATGATTCATTATCAAAAGGCTGTTACAAAATTTAAACACATGTTGGACAGGAGTCAGGCTGGGTTTTTCACAGAGAAGGATGTGAGGAATAGGTTAGACAATGATAGAAAGGACCTAGCTGTATTCTTTTGTTTACCAAAATACATAAGAACTTACATAACCCCCCAGGTCGACCAATTATTTCAGCCTGTAACTATTTCCTACATAACACTGGTTTGATTTTACATAGAATATTTTACCATATGTAGTTAAATCTCCAGTTTACATCAAAGATAGTATGGGATTTTTAAACAAAATATCCTCTATTTCCTGGAACAACAAAATGTATTGGTTGGTTATGGATGTTAAAAGTCTATATACCTCTATTAGACATGATGATGGCCTCAATGCAGTGAGATCTTCTTTAAAAGACAACCCTTCTGTTGATTTCATAGTAGATTTGTTGGATTTCTGTTTAAAGAATAATTATTTTATTTTTAATGATGTTTTGTATTGTCAGAAACAAGGTACAGCAATGGGGGCAGCTTTTGCCCCCATGTATGCCAATCTGTTTATGACATTTTTTGTAGGGAAATTTTTATTTGAGTTAAATTTTATGAAATGTAATGTGTTATTTTATTTTCGTTACATAGATGACTTGATTTTTATTTGTGATGGTGGTTTTGATTCAGTTAATGAATTTTTGACAGACTTACATGGTAACCCATTTGGGTTAGAATTTGATGGAATACAGAAGGGAAACAAAGTAATATTCTTGGATCTTGTTTTGGAGGGTACAGAACATGGTAAAATTATATCAAATATACATAGGAAGGTTATAGATGGTAATCAATACCTTCATGCATCTAGTTGCCATCCTGTACATACTTTGGAAGCTCTCCTTATGTGGAATTGGCAAAGGTATTTAGGATATGTAACTCACAGGAAAATCTTCAAGAGGAATGGGATATCACATATAATATGTTTTTGAAAAGAGGGTATAGTGTGAATATTTTAGAAAATGCCCTTATGAAGGTAAAAAAAGAGAATAATATGGTAAAGAATAAATGTAATAATGGTGAACATCACCATTATAAGAAATATCATCTGGCAACCAGTGATAAAACGTAAGGATATTTATTTTGTCTTTACATATAATGTAAAAAGTGGAGACATAAAGGATGTAGTGGAACATTTTTGGAAATTTTTAGTGAAAGACAAGGTGTTGATGCACATTTTGCCACAAAAACTTTTATTCTCCTATAAAAGGGGAAGAAATTTGAAAGATATGGTGGTACATGGTAAATTTGTAATGCCAAAATTTTGTTTACCAAGACCACTAAGTGAATTTGGTACAAGATGTTGCAGTAGATGCAGTGTTTGTAGGAATATAGTTAGAACATTTAATTATATTAACAACATTAGGTTCACAGTAAGAGATAGTTTTACCTGTAGAAGCAAGGGAGTTGTGTATGCTTTACACTGTCCCTGTGGATTATATTATATAGGTGAAACTAAAAGAGAGTTTCATATTAGGTTAGGTGAGCACATTAGAGACATAAGACATAAAAGGGAAAATAAATTTATTGCCACACATTTTAGTGTTTATCATAATAGTGATGCTTCATTTTGACAGGAACAGTTTTAGAAAGTGTGAAATGTTTTTGTAATGATGAAAATGCTTTAAAATATAACTTACAATATAAGGAAAGTATTTTTATTTTGAAATACAATACAATGACACCTTGTGAACTGAATAATGAAATAAACTGGAGGTGTCTGCTTTAAAACTTTTTTGAACATAATTGTTTAATTGTTTAATTAATTGCTATGAGTATATATATATATATATATATATATATATATATATATATATATATATATATATATATATATCCATTCTTTCAGTGAGAATGTATACTCTTGAAAGGTGGTTACACTGAGGCGCTGGAGAATAAAGAATTTGCTTTTGGATTTGACTTTGGTTCCTGTTTTTTGATTCCTGAATTCTGAAGATTTGCTGTTTTGGTATTGTTTTGGATCAGAGTTGTTTCTATCTGAAGGTGTGTGGAGTGGAGTTTGTATAATTATCCAGGGATGTCGACTGATCCTAATTTGGATATTCCCAGGGTTTTTCGGGAGAACACAGCTTTGCAACAAGGTACTGTAGGGGCTGAAAGCTCTATGATTTATTCTGCTCAACAGAGAACTACTGAGCAGTTTTTTTCAGGTTCTAGACCTGCTGTAAATGTTTCTGCACATATTCCTGTGGATGCACATCAACCTGAAGTGAGAGACTGTCAATTTTTTGATCAATTTTTGCAAGAAAGAAATAAAAGAGAGCTTGACCCTTTTGTTTCTGTGGGACATAAATTTCAAAGTGTGTCTCCAGAAATCAGAGAACTGTATCAAAAATATGACAGGTTGATTGAGAAAGAGACAAGGGTGCACTTTAACATTTTAGGTTTGCAAAAATATATTAGCTTGAATATTACACCTAGAGGTCTTAGATTCGTAAAGAATCCTAGGACACCATTTGACTTGAATTGTGCTGCTAATAAGAAATTTAAGGAACGCTGGTTCATAGCAGCACACAAGTGTGTAATAGAGTGGCTTCACATTCTGTTGGAAAGGGACCAGCTCAAACATCAGTCTCTTAAACAGGAGCTGGTTTCCCTTTCACATAGCATTAGTTCATCTGTGAGTCTAGAAAAAATAAAGTCTTTCATGGAGAAGACTAATGAGAGACTGAATAGTCTAGAGAATGAACTTGTAAAACAAAAGAAAACAAAATGAATACGTGATATCAATGAATATGAAGCAGGGACTGCATTTTCTTACCCTCCTAATTGGACAGAACATAAGCGAAAACAACATAGGAGGGTAAGATTCACTGATGCACCGTTGTCTTCTTCTTTTGCTTCTTCAGGGGAAGAGTTTAGGTCGGATACCAGTATGGAATTTCTGGAATTACCTAGACCAGCACAGCCATGTAGGATGCAACAGGAGTTTAACAATGGAGGCTTGCAGCACCAGGAACGAACATTTCAACAGGGACAGAAATGCCTGAGAAGTTATGAGCAAGAATATGTCTCTGTTCAGAAATTCAATCAACCTGACAATTTTCGTCAGAATCGGAGGTATGGACAACAATATAACAAGAAATTTAAATAGTAATGATTTTAATGATAAAAGTATTGTTCTTAATTTATCTGGTTGTGATTTTTTTCTGATGAACAGTTTGCTGTGTTATGTTTAGGTTTAAAGTTTATACCTACTGTTTTTCCTAAAGAATATTTGATACAGCAAGATATCTTTAAGTTTCTTAGGAAGATACATTTGAAAGTTCATTTTAGCAGGGACCAAGGATGTTCTAATTTTGCACATGGAGGCTTTTCTTCATGTGAATCTGAGGATAGTTTTTATTCATGTGATGAATGTATAAGTAATGATGATGTGCAATTTCCTATTGTTGGCAATACAATAGATATGTCTTATGTAGCCTCTTCTAACAAATTTATTCCGCCTTTTATTAACCAGAGAGCTATTCATTATGGCTCCATGATTAAATTTGAATATGAGAACATATGTAGAAATATGAAATTGAATAGATGTAATAGTTTATATAACTTAACTTATAAAGAATGGAGTGCTTTAAAAGAATTATGTGACAGGAAGGATATTATTATCAAACCTTCCGATAAGGGAAACAAAATTGTTATAATGAGTGTTGTGCAATATTTTGAGATGTGTATGAATCATTTGCAGGATGAAACAACATATGAAAGAAGCAATATGATTCATTATCAAAAGGCTGTTACAAAATTTAAACACATGTTGGACAGGGGAGTCAGGCTGGGGTTTTTCACAGAGAAGGATGTGAGGAATAGGTTAGACAATGATAGAAAGGACCTAGCTGTATTCTTTTGTTTACCAAAAATACATAAGAACTTACATAACCCCCCAGGTCGACCAATTATTTCAGCCTGTAACTATTTCCTACATAACACTGGTTTGATTTTACATAGAATATTTTTACCATATGTAGTTAAATCTCCAGTTTACATCAAAGATAGTATGGGATTTTTAAACAAAATATCCTCTATTTCCTGGAACAACAAAATGTATTGGTTGGTTATGGATGTTAAAAGTCTATATACCTCTATTAGACATGATGATGGCCTCAATGCAGTGAGATCTTCTTTAAAAGACAACCCTTCTGTTGATTTCATAGTAGATTTGTTGGATTTCTGTTTAAAGAATAATTATTTTATTTTTAATGATGTTTTGTATTGTCAGAAACAAGGTAAAGCAATGGGGGCAGCTTTTGCCCCCATGTATGCCAATCTGTTTATGAATTTTTTTGAAAGGAAATTTTTATTTGAGTTAAATTTTATGAAATGTAATGTGTTATTTTATTTTCGTTACATAGATGACTTGATTTTTATTTGTGATGGTGGTTTTGATTCAGTTAATGAATTTTTGACAGACTTACATGGTAACCCATTTGGGTTAGAATTTGATGGAATACAGAAGGGAAACAAAGTAATATTCTTGGATCTTGTTTTGGAGGGTACAGAACATGGTAAAATTATATCAAATATACATAGGAAGTTTATAGATGGTAATCAATACCTTCATGCATCTAGTTGCCATCCTGTACATACTTTAGAAGCTCTCCCTTATGGGGAATTGGCAAGGGTATCTAGATTATGTAACACACAAGAAAATTTACAAAGGGAATGGGATATCACATATAATATGTTTTTGAAAAGAGGGTATAGTGTGAATATTTTAGAAAATGCCCTTATGAAGGTAAAAAAAGAGAATAATATGGTAAAGAATAAATGTAATAAGGGTGAACATCACCATTATAAGATATATCATCTGGCAACCAGTGATAAAACTTGTAAGGATATTTATTTTGTCTCTACATATAATGTAAAAAGTGGAGACATAAAGGATGTAGTGGAACATTTTTGGAAATTTTTAGTGAAAGACAAGGTGTTGATGCACATTTTGCCACAAAAACCTTTATTCTCCTATAAAAGGGGAAAAAATTTGAAAGATATGGTGGTACATGATAAATTTGTAATGCCAAAATTTTGTTTACCAAGACCACTAAGTCAATTTGGTACAAGATGTTGCAGTAGATGCAGTGTTTGTAGGAATATAGTTAGAACATTTAATTATATTAACAACATTAGGTTCACAGTAAGAGATAGTTTTACCTGTAGAAGCAAGGGAGTTGTGAATGCTTTACACTGTCCCTGTGGATTATATTATATAGGTGAAACTAATAGAGAGTTTCGTATTAGGTTAGGTGAGCACATTAGAGACATAAGACATAAAAGGGAAAATAAATTTATTGCCACACATTTTAGTGTTTATCATAATAGTGATGCTTCATTTTTGACAGGAACAGTTTTAGAAAGTGTGAAATGTTTTTGTAATGATGAAAATGCTTTGAAATATAACTTACAATATAAGGAAAGTATTTTTATTTTGAAATACAATACAATGACACCTTGTGGACTGAATAATGAAATAAACTGGAGGTGTCTGCTTTAAAACTTTTTTGAACATAATTGTTTAATTGTTTAATTAATTGCTATGAGTATATATATATATATATATATATATATATATATATATATATATATATATATATATATATATATATATATATATATATATATATATATATATATATATATATATATATATATATATATATATATCCATTCTTTCAGTGAGAATGTATACTCTTGAAAGGTGGTTACACCGTAGCTGGAGAATAAAGAATTTGCTTTTGGATTTGACTTTGGTTCCTGTTTTTCGATTCCTGACTTCTGAAGATTTGCTGTTTTGGTATTGTTTTGGATCAGAGTTGTTTCTATCTGAAGGTGTGTGGAGTGGAGTTTGTATAATGCATTTTAACATAAGCATATTCTTAATATACTAAGGTTTTAACTATATTTATTCATAGGCACATCATATGCATGTTATTTTATTAATGTATGCATTTATTTATTAATGTATTTATAATAGCAAAATAACAGCATGCATAAAAGTAGGTGTAATTAATTAATTTACTAAGGGTCCAATGAGTTAACGTGTATATGCATAAAAGGATGTGATGTAATGAATTTTAAACTGTCTGAAGAAGTTTAACATAGCCTTAAATGGAAGCGCTTACGGGGTGTAATTTTTTGTGTGAATAAAGTGTGTTTTCATTATTAACAACAGATTTGAGCATTCAGCGAGTGGATTTCAGCTCTTTTTTGCTTTTTGTTACTCAGCAGTTGGAATTTTGTGATTTTTTTTCATAAGTCACCATTTTGTTTATCATTCCATTCAGTAACACTACATATGAGTATATCAATATTGTTAGAAGATATTGGGACAATGTTTAATGAGGACATTAAGAAGGTTTTTGGAGGACTCCCTGCCATTGTTTATTTTAAAAGGATAAATGTTGAAAACATTCTTGAGGTGGGGTAAGGAAGAATTTTCTGGAGTCATAGTAGTGTGTCAAAATGTGGTTCTGGTAAAATCTGTAAATAAGGGGCCATGTGTCATGGTCAACAAAAATCATAGGACGATATCATGCCCAGGGGAAAGTCAACTGCAACACATCACATTAGGTTTATTTGGCTTTATGCAGCTCCTGTGAGGCATTCTATATTGGAAAAAAGCAATAGATGCTTAAAAGATAGAATTAGGGAACATGTTTATGAAATACATAAGAGGAAATCGACAGATATCTTATTCAGACATTCCCATTGCTTGCATTAATTTTAAAAAGTTCATTTTTTTTTTCGTACTAGATAGGGTGTTGGTCACACCCCTGTGTGGTGATATTGATGCTGTTTTAGAAAGTAAACAGTTAAGCTGGCAGGCAAGACTTAATGTCCTGCAGTTACCTGGCATTAATGATGCTATATCTATTTCTAGCATCTTAAAAATTAGAGCAGGTACAATTTAATTTTATATTATAATTTTTTTTTGCATATATATATATATATACATATATATATATATATATAAATTTACATTTGGCGTAATGATGAATGTTGTTAGTGCATATGCCCCCAAAAGTTGGGTGTGCGATGGATGAGAAAGAAAAATTTTGGAGTGAGTTGGATGAAGTGGTGATGACTGTACCCAAGGGTGAGAGAGTGGTGATTGGAGCAGATTTCAATGGGCATGTTAGTGAAGGGAACAGAGGGGATGAGGAAGTTATGGGTAGGTATGGTGTTAAGCAAATGAATGCAGAAGGTCAGATGGTAGTGGATTTTGTGAAAAGGATGGACATGGCTGTGGTGAATATGTATTTTAACAAGAGGAAGGAGCATAGGGTGACATTCAAGAGTGGAGGGAGATGTACACAGGTGGATTATATCTTATGTACAAGGGCCAGTTTGAAGGAGATTGGAGACTATAAAGTGGTGACAGGGGAAAGTGTAGTTAGTCAGCATAGGATGGTGGTTTGTAGGATGGCATTGGTGATCAAGAAGAGGAGGAGGAGTGTGAGGGCAGCACCAAGGATCAAATGGCGGAAATTGAAAATGGGTAATTGTGAGGTGGAGTTCAGGGAAAAGTTAAGACAGAAACTTGTAGTCTATTGGCCATTTTGGGTCAATTCCTAGCTCTTTTCAACCCCCTGCTATAAAGCCCGCTTTAGCGCGCTTTTGCGTGATTTAGCGCGGAGTTGCCCATAGAGCACCATCGGGCAGCGCCGGTTAAACAAGGATAAACTATTTCTGGCTCCGTAAAGTCTGCTCTTCAATTTTTCCCTTAGAACTTCTCTACTTGCAATCTAAACAGTCTATTCTCTATCTCAAAAGCTCAGCACTTGCTACTAAAGCATTTTTATATAGGTAAAGTACTTGTATACTAAACAAAGTACTACATTAGCCTAGAATCCCCTTGAGTACCCATTTCCCTATAGGTCCCTTCTGACTCAGTTACACAGCAAACTTTTTCACTTTTTCTAGCATGTCAAAGGGTCAGTTGCTAGTGTCCTCTCCTGTTCAGCTGGTGAATCTGGGCATCTTGAGGCAATGTTACAATTGCCTCATATACACAGACAACCCACTCCTTCTCCCACAAAACACAAATACATGTGAGAGATGCAACTATATAGCCAAACTGGAGGCTGAGCTCTCTCAACTCAGGACTGGCAAGACCAGACAGGAGGAAACCATGCACACCACAAACCCAGTTTCACATAGAACTATCACAACTGCAAAACAAACACATAAACACACAAAGACATACTCGGAGGCACTGATCAAAAATCTACCAAAACTACAGAGGCCTCCAAAGCAGACACCCAAGCAACTGCCATCTCAAGACATAAGACATGCAACACATAGTTCTCAAAGTCAGTGTGCTAAACAGTCACAGCCCTTAAGGCCAAACACAATGCCAGACACACTTGTTATGGGTGACTCCATAGTCAGACACACTGACGTCCCACTCACCAGACTGAACAAGGAAAAGATCACAGTAAGCTGCCTGTCAGGCGCTAGAATCGGCCACATAACACAAGCACTCAGGTCACTCCACAGCAAGTACAAGTATGACTCAGTCATTGTCCATGCCGGTGTGAACGACCTGAGACGTACCTCCCTGGACTACATTAAAAGAGACATAGAGGAGCTCTCAGATTATGTAGCCCAGGCTGGTATGACCCTGACCCTGAGCAGTATCCTACCCTCACCAAGAATGATGCCACAATACAGAGACAAAATGATCAGCTTTAATAATTGGCTTAATTACTGCTGTCATTCTAAGGGGATCCAATGTCTGTCTGCCTGGGATGACATGCTTGACAAGCCACGCTGCTTCGCAAGGGACAGCTTGCACCTGTCACCCCTGGGCTTCGGATATTGGCAAAGGCTCTTGCCACCCCATAGTGCCTTTTTAGGCAAGGCTCAAATGATAAACCTACCGCCCTAGAAAACAAAATGGAGAAAAACTAAGGGTAATACTGCTCAATGCCAGAAGTCTAAACCTCAAGATGCATGCCCTCGAAGCCCTCCTCAGTATGGAGAACATCGATGTCTGTGCTGTGACTGAAACCTGGTTCAAGGCTCCTGAGAGCACCCCAGCACTATCAGGTTATACCTCATATCATGCGTTCGCCCCAAAATCCGGACCGAACCACAAAAGGAGGAAGTATCCATATTCATAAAGGATACCCACACCTCCAGGTTAGTGGCAATGCACGAAGCATCGGAGACCATCCAAGTGCAATTAACCATAGGTAAAACTGCCCTACAGTTTGTAACATGCTACAGACCACCTTCTCAAACTCAGGAAACCCACACAGCCTTCCTGAAGACACTGGAGAGTATGAATGTCTCTCCAAACACCATCATATTGGGTGACTTCAACTACCCAAACATAGACTGGGAACATTACTCAAGCCCCAACACCCTAGCCCAAAGGTTCCTTGAGTTCATAAACTCAAATGCTATGGAACAACTAGTCACCATTCCCACTAGAGGAGAAAATATACTAGACCTGATCATCACAAACATGGGGACAAAATGCTCCACACCGGAAGTATATCCCTCATTGGTGAGCTCAGACCATAAATTTATCTCACTGGAGATCCACATCCCACCCCCACCCCAGCAAAATGACCACAGTGAAGAACTTCTCAAAAGCAAACTCCACACTTCTTAAGACTGGAGTGGTATCCTTCAAGGCCCCCGAGCCAGTGGAAACCACAACCCACGCTGCTGAAACCCTTACAAATGCCTTCTACGAGCACCTCCAGGAATGTATGGATCAAGCAATCCCTAATAAAATCAAGACCCTTTCCACCAAAGGCAGGCGCCCGGTCTGGTGGACCCCAGCCATAAACAAACTCTACAACAAGAGGAGAAAGCTACTACATGACCGAGCAAAATCCCTAAAAGGGAAGGCATCTCTGATCAATACTAGCAAAAACTACGATCACTCATAAAATCATCCAAGGCCAACTTTGAGAGAAAAATCGCTAATGACACAAAAGACAATCATAAGGCCTTCTTTAGCAATGTTAGAAACCTGGGTGGAAACTCCCAGATATGCTCAGAATTAGTCCAAAATGATAAAAAAATCACTGAACCCACAGACATTGCCAACATACTGGCAGACAGGTTCAGTGCAAATTTCTCCCCTCCCCCCCCAAACGAGAAATATCTATCCCACCAGAGTCTAGCCTCCCAAACATCTCAGATGCCCAGGTGAGAGCTGCTCTCTCTAAAGCAAAAAACACAGCATCAATGGGACCGGACGGTGTCCCCAGCTGTGTGCTACACAAACTCAATGAGGAACTAAACCCACACATAAGGCTGCTGTTTAATCTTAGCCTTACTACAGGATACGTGCCCAAAGAATGGCGTGCGGCAACTGTGGTCCCACTCCACAAAGGCGGTGCTTCTATGGACCCTGGAAATTACCGCCCCATAAGCAGACGAGCCTTGTCTGCAAAGCTATGGAGAGGATCATAATGGAACTCATAAATAAAGACATTGGGGACCTACAGACACTGGATCCTACCCAATTTGGCTTTGTCAAGGGCAGATCCTGCCTCTTGAACTTGGTCGACTTTTCGAAACAGTCACTAAGGCCATTGATGAGGGTAAGGCAGTTCACACAGCCTACCTTGACCTAGCAAAAGCGTTCGACACAATACCCCACTCGGGCATCATAGAAAAGCTCACCAGCTTAGATGTAAACCCATATGTCACAAGATGGGTTGCAATCTGGCTCAAGGACAGAACACACAGGGTTAGAGTTGCTGGTGCCATGTCAGACTCTAAGCCGGTCACGAGCGGTGTCCCACAGGGCTCAGTCCTGGACCCCTCTTGTTCGGCATTTAATTTTCTGAAGTGCAGGCAAACATAGGGGATTGTGGCTGACAAAATTTGCAGATGACTGCAAACTGGGCACCATAATTGACACTCCATCAGACACAGACATCCTCCAGAGAGGTCTCATAGAAATGGATAACTGGTGCCAGAGCCATGGCCTTAAGCTAAATGCCAAAAATGTATAGTCATACCCTTTGGGAAAAACAAGGTAACCTAATTACCACATAGGTGGCAATCAAATAAACACGGAAGAAGTTATCAGGGACCTGGGGACCCAAGTTGACAGTAACCTCTCTTTTGACACTCACATTGCCAAAGTGGTTAGGAAGACCTTCTACATTGCCCACCTGATCATGAAGGGATTCACATCCAGATCAGGAGAGGTCATTGTACCCCTGTACTCTTCACTTATCAGACCAATGATTGAGTACAACGCCCCATTCGGAATGTACCTTACCCGACACGTGCAGCAGTTGGAAAGACCCCAAAAGCTCCTCACCAAAAGGATAAAGGGGCTCAAACATATGTCATACGATGCCTGACTGAAGAAACTCCAGCTCTATTCAGTCGCATTCCATCTGCTCAGAGGTGATCTGTGCCTGACATACAAGGCCATGTCCAACCCGGAATTAATGGACATGCTCCACCTCAAAAAATCCAAATCCACCAGAGCCATGAGAGCAAGAGACTTAAACCTCAACATGGATATAAATAGGATGTGCTGGAGGGACAGATTCATCACCCAGAGACTCCCTACACTATGGAACAGAATCCCAGTCCATGTGAGGCAGAGCCCCTCACTGACTCTGTTCAAGAGAAATCTTGACGAGTGGATGGGAGATTGTAGGTTTACCCCGGGAATCATCTCTGTATCACTGCTGGACAGAGGCACAGCAAACTAATGGGTATAGTATTCTCATCCTAAGGGGTGGTGAAAGCCACACACACTCTGGCTAGGCTTATAAATGCCCTAGGGCAGATAGCCTAGTATGAACCTATGAACCTATGAACCTATGAACAGGCACTGGGCGGTAGTGAAGAGTTACCAAATAGCTGGTCAACTACAGCAGAACTAGTAAGGGAGATGGCTAGAAAGGTGCTTGGTGTGACATCTGGAAAGAGGAAGGAGGACAAGGAGACCTGATGGTGGAATGAGGAAGTACAGGAGAGTATACAGAGAAAAAGGTTGGCGAAGAAGAAGCAGGATTGTCAGAGAGATGAAGAAAGTAGACAGGAGTATAAGGAGATGAGGTGCATGGCAAAGAGAGAGGTGGCAAAGGCTAAGGATAAGGCGTATGGAGAGTTGTATGAAAGGCTGGACACTAAGGAGGGAGAAAAGGACCTGTACCAATTGGATAGACAGAGGGACCAAGCTAGGAAAGATGTGCAGCAGGTAATGGTGATAAACGATAATGAGGGAAATGTACTCACAAGTGAGGAGAGTGTGTTGAGTAGATGGAAAGAGTACTTTGAGGGGCTGATGAATGAAGAGAATGAGAGAGAGAGAAGGTTGGATGATGTGGGGATAGTGAATCAGGAAGTGAAGCAGATTAGCAAGGAGGAAGTAAGGACAGCTATGAAGAGGATGAAGAATGGAAAGGCTGTTGGTCCAGATGACATCCCTGTGGAAGCATGGAGGTGTTTAGGTGAAATGGCAGTGGAGTTTTTAACTAGATTGTTTAATGAAATCTTGGAAAGTGAGAGGATGCCTGAGGAATGGAGAAAAAGTGTTTTGGTACAGATTTTTAAGAATAAGGGTGATGTGCAGAGCTGTAGTAACTACAGAGGGATTAAATTGATCAGTCACAGCATGAAGTTATGGGAAAGAGTAGTGGAAGCTAGGTCAAGAATGGAGTTCATGATTAGTGATCAGCAATATGGTTTCATGCCAGGAAAGAGCACTACAGATGTGATGTTTGCTCTGAGAGTGTTGATGGAGAAGTACAGAGAAGGTCAGAAGGAGTTGCATTGTGTCTTTGCGGACTTAGAGAAAGCATATGATAAGGTGCCTAAAAATATGTTGTGGTATTGTATGAGGAAGTTGGGAGTGTCAGAAAAGTATGTAAGATTGGTACAGGATATGTATGAGGGTAGTGTGACAGCGGTGAGGTCTGTGGTGGGAGTGATGGATGCGTTTAAGGTGGAGGTGGGATTACATCAAGGATCAGCTCTGAGCCCTTTCTTATTTGCAATGGTGATGGACAGATTGACAGATGAGATCAGACAGGAGTCCCCGTGGACTATTATGTTTGCAGATGACATTGTGATCTGTAGTGAGAGTAGGGAGCAGGTGGAGGAGACCCTGGAGAGGAGGAGATATGCTCTAGAGAGAAGAGGAATGAAGGTCAGCAGGACTAAGACAGAATATATGTGTGTGAATGAGGGGGAGGATAGAGGAATGGTGAGAATGCAGGGAGTAGAGGTGGCGAAAGTGGATGAGTTTAAATACTTGGGATCAGCAGTTAAGAGTAATGGTGAGTGTGGAAGAGAGGAGAAGAAGAGAGTACAGGCAGGATGGGGTTGGTGGAGAAGAATGTCAGGAGTGATTTGTGACAGACGAGTACCAGTAAGAGTGAAAGGGAAGGTCTACAAGAGGGTGGTGAGACCAGCTATGTTATATGGGTTGGAGACAGTGACATTGACAAAAAGGTAGGAGTCAGAGCTAGATGTGGCAGAGTTGAAGATGTTAAGATTTGCACTGGGTGTGACAAGGGTGAACAGGATTATGAATAAGTATATGAGAGGGTCAACCCAGGTTGGAAGGTTTGGAGACAAAGCCAGAGAGGCAAGATTACATTGGTTTGGACATGTGCTGAGGAGGGATGCAGAGTATATTGGGAAAAAGATGCTAAGGATGAAGCTGCCAGGTAACAGGAAAAGAGGAAGGCCTAAGATAAGGTTCATGGATGTGGTGAGAGAGAACATGCAGGTGGTTGGTGTGACAGAGCAAGATGCAGAGGACAGGAAGAAATGGAAACAGATGATCCGCTGTGGCGACCCCAAACGAGAGCTGCCGAAAGAAGAAGAAGATATATTTTTTGCAACAAGTATGCATTTTTAATTAATATGTATGTATAACTATGTATTATGTATATATTTTTACATATTTCATTATTTTTCTATTTTTGATCACAACAGCACAATGTATTAACACACGGCAGTCTAGTGCTTATGGTTGTATAGTCATACATACTTTTTTATTCACATGGTTTTAGAGGTATATGACTTTTAAGGTTTTACTGGGTTTAATTGGGTTCATAGGTATGTACTAGGCTAATGGCCTTGGAGTCTTTACAAGCCTAGCCCAAAAAAATTGCCCAGGCACCGTGCCACCCGATGTTAGTTCACAGTGCCCCTATCCAGTAGGGCAACTGACGAGTGATCCCTGGGGTGAACTTTCTATTACCCATCCACTCGTCAAGATTGCCCTTGAAGAGAGCTAGCAAGGTGCTCTGCTTGACATGAATGGGAAGCTTATTTACGAGTATGGGCAGTCTTTGGGAGACAAACCTGTCCCTCCAGCAGGTTCTGTTAATTGTGGTAATGAGGTTGTGATCTCTGGAGTGTGCAGTGCGGGGATATTGGGATGTATTTAGGTGTAGCATTTCAAGTAGGGCTAGGTTGGACATGGCTTTGTAAGTCAAGCAGAGGTCACCTCTATGTAGACAATAACAAACTGATAACAGCTGACCTTTCTTGACTCTGTCCATGTAGGACATGGGTTTAAGGCCTAGGATCCTTTTTGTGAGATACTTTTTGGCCCTTCCAGCTGTTGTAGGTGTCTGGTCAGGTACATGCCAAATGGGGCATTATATTCAATGACTGGTCTAATGAGGAATGAGTAGAGAGGGATGATGACCTCTTTCTTCCAGGATGCAAAACCTTTGGTTATAAGATGTGCCACGTAGAAGGACTTTCTGACCTGGCAATGTTGTGGTTGAAGGTGAGGTGGCTGCCGACCTGGGTACCCAGATCTCTTATGGCCCCTTCAGTGTTCAGTGGGCTCCTATCAATGTGGTAATTCATGGGAACTGAGATTTTTTCCAGAAGGGATGATAATGCATATTTTGGTGTTAAGCCATGGTTCCGACACTAGTCATTGGTCTCAGAGAGGCCCTTTTGTAGGATGCCTGCATCACTTGGGGAGTTGATATAGACTCCTAGCTTGCAATCATCAGTGAACTTGGTCAGCCAGAGTCTTTCTATGTTGGCTTGGACTTCTGAGAAGTAGATGCCAAACAGGAGAGGGCCCAGGACTGAGCCCTGTAGGAGTCCACTCGTGACTGGTTGACAGTCAGACTTGGAATCTGCAACTTTCACTCTGTGTGTCCTGTCTGTGAGCCAATTTGCAACCCACCTAGTGATGTAAGGATTGATACCTAGTTTGGTGAGTTTATCAATGATACCTGAGTGGGGAATGGTATCAAAGGCCTTGGTCAGGTCGAGGTAGGCTGTATACACTGCCTTACCCTCATCCACAGCCTTGGTGACTGCATTAAAGAAGTCAACCAGGTTCAGCAGGCAGGATCTCCCCTTGAAAAAGCCAAACTGTGTTAAGCAGGTCCATGATGATGCGCTCCATAGCTTTACACATCATACTCATCAGGCTAATGAGGCAGTAGTTCCCAGGGTCTGTAGATGCTCCCCCTTTATGGAGCTGGATGACTGTAGCAGTGCGCTGTTTGTTAGGGACATAGCCTGAGGTAAGCCTATGATTGAACAGGGCACACAGATGTGGTGCCAGTTCATTTTGTAGCTCATGTAGGATGCAGCCAGGGATATTATCAGGCTCCATGGACACTGTATTCTTGGCTTTGGACAATGCAGCTTCTACCTGTGTAGCAGAAATTGTGGGTACCAAACTTTCTTCTGGTATTGTGATAGGGCCCTTTGGGGGGGGAGGGATAAATTTGGCACTGAATCTGTCAGCCAGTATGCTGACTATATCTGCTGGCTCAGTATAGGAGGTGCCATTGTGCAATAACTCAGAGCAAATCTCAGTATTGCCATGGAAGTTTTTGATATAGTTATAGAGGTTTTGTGTTTGTTTTTGGTGTCAACCACAATTTTGTTGCCTTCATAGCTCTCTTTAGAAGATTTGATAAGAGATCTCAGTTTTTTGTTGAAACTGATAAGGGAGGTTTTCCAGTCTTGCGACTTCAGTTTTTCGGCAACAGTTTCTTCCTTCTGTTGTAGAGTTTATTGATGGCTGGGGACCATCAGATTGGGTTCCTTTTATTAGAGGAGAGAGTCTTAGTTCTATTTGGTATAGCAAGGTCCATGCATTTATGTACGTGCTTGTACAGTGCATTGGTGTATGATTCAACAGTCATGCAGCTATTTTCCATTGGCATGGGTGCCGAGAAGTTAGCCACCTCTGGTTTTAGGAGCTCAAAGTCGGCTTTAGAGAAGTTTTTCAGAGTGGTCACTTTAGTGGTGGGTGTAGGTGAGATGGAGATTTCCGTGGTGATCAGTTTATGGTTGAATTTAATGAGAGAGGAATTGACTATAGGTGTGGAGCAATGGTCTCCCTTGTTGGTGATAACAAGGTCGAGGATGCTGCTTCTTCTAGTGGGGGGTCAGAATGAGTTGGTCCAGGGCATTGGAACTGATAAATTCTAGAAAGCGTTGAGCCTGTACATTGGTACTTGAATAGTTTTCCCAGTTGATGGAAGGGTAGTTAAACAAAAAGTGTGGTTGGACCTTGATAGATTCCAGGGTACTTAGGAACTTGGAGTGAGAGTGTAGGGACATGTTTGGGGTTCTGTAGCAGGCTATGACTTGTATCACCATCTTACTCAGTGTTAATTGTTCCTAAAGTATCTTGGATGCATTATGTTGAGCTACTAGTCTAGAGGCGTGCATACCCTTTAAGAATATGGAGACACCACTACCTTTGGAACTTCTGGCCATATTCTGGGGCCGAAAGATATGGAATGAGTGGTAGCCTGGGAGTGCAGGGGTACTTTCTGCCTCTTTAAACCATGTCTCCATTACAGCACAAATGTCGACATTCTCCATTTTGAGGAAAGCTTTGAGTGAGTGCATCTTGAAATTTGGACTTTTAGCATTGAGCAGCATTTGTTTGTAGCTGTTATGGTGGAATTTTAGTCTTTGGAACATTGCCTTAAAAAGGCACTGTAGTGGTGGCAAGAGCCTTAACCAGTACCCGGAATCTCAGGGATGATAGATGCAGGCCATCTCTGGCAAAGCATTGAGGTCTGTCGATCATGTTGTCCCAGGCAGACAGATACTGGATCCCCTTAGGATGACACCAGAAACTTAGCCAATTGTTGAAGTCAATCATTTTCTGCTCGTACTGTGGTATCATTTTGGGTGATGGCAGAATACTGCTCAGGGCTAGGGTCATACCTGCCTGGGCCACATCATCTGAGAGTTCCATCACATCTCTTTTCATGTAGTCCAGGGAAGTATGTCTCAGGTCATTCACACCCACCTGGACAATGACTGAGTCATAATTGTACTTGTTGTGGAGTGACCTAAGTGCATGTGCTATGTGGCAGATCCTGACACCTGATAGACAGCTGATTGTCACCTTCTTCTTGTTCAACCTAGTGAGTGGGACATCAGTGTACCTCACAATTGAGTCTCCTTTGATTAGTACATTGGGAAAAGTGTTTTGCATTAAGGGCTTAGGTTGTGGGGCACACTGTGGGTGGTGAGCTATGTATTCTGGGATTGGTGTTATGTTGTGGTGGTTTAGTGTGTTTCTCTCTCAGGGGTCTCTGTTGTTTGGGTAAATTTTTATTGAGAGCCTCCGCGAAGGTGGGTGTATGGTTTGTGTTTCTATGTATGGGTAGTGATGGTTGGTGTTTTGGAGGGCTGTGTTTTCTATGTAGTGAGTTGCAGGTGTTGACCTTCTCCACTTGACCAGCTAGTCTGCTTTTGGTTGTAGCGTGCACTACTTCCAGTTTGGTGATATAAGTGCATCTCTCATACCAGGAGGGGTAGTCATAACTAATAAGTACTGGTGCTGTTACTGTGTAGGAACAGCTAGTGCTGATAGCACCAATTGTGCTACAATAAATGCTACAAAAGCCCGTTAAAGTGCTAGTCAATTAAGCTAATTGAAGTGCAAGAAGTAAAAGAACAAGCATTTTCTAAGGGAAAAATTGAAGAGCAGAC
The DNA here is from genome assembly GCF_019279795.1 of Protopterus annectens. Classification (NCBI taxonomy): domain Eukaryota; kingdom Metazoa; phylum Chordata; order Ceratodontiformes; family Protopteridae; genus Protopterus; species Protopterus annectens. The sequence continues at coordinate 988,374,677 of NC_056726.1, read as the reverse complement.
TTTCTGGCACCGGTAATAGTTTACCTCAGCTGAGTGCTGCTGCGAGGTGTGCAAACATGGGATTTTAATCCAGAAAGTTGAAAGGGATGGAAAAACTGCCCAAATATCCAATCAACTACAATTTCTGGACCTGAAACCACTCCTCTTGTGGTAGACAGCTACCTAGTGCTTACCACTCCCACTGATAAGCTAGAAGGCTTCCCTCCAACACAGAAAGGTCTGGGGGGGGGGGCTCAGAAACATACAAAACAGTCCTGGATACAGCACATCTGTATCTGGACTAGACTAGTTACAGGAAAGGTGAGAAGCAAGCTTCGAACTTTTTTTTTTTTTTTTTTTTTTTTTTTTGCAGAAAAGCAGTTACAACAGTAGCAAAACACTTTAAATGCAGTACAAGCTAGCACACTTGAGTGTGTACCGATATTAAGGCAAATACAGTTTAAATAAATGCAGATAAGTTAAAAATACAAAAAACAAGTGCAGAGACCAGTAAAGATGTCCTTTTAGATTGGTGAGTTGAAATTCAATTACATTTAATAGATCAGCCCATTTTGAGGCTAATACGTAATAGCCTCAGTAGGTGCCTAACAAACCATGTTTCAGGCTGACCAGTAGGAAGGTTGATATGTTGTCTGGCCTCATAGAAGGCACACACTGGCACTTCATTGTAAATAATTTTGGACAGAGGGCAAAAAACAATAATTATTGGATGTAGATGGTGAAGAGAATTTAGCAAGTGGGTTGGACTTAGAGGATATCTTTCTTGAGTATGGTGTTACAGGTTGTTTTGAGGAAAAGCTATGAGATGGAATGGTCCTGTTAGACAGGACCATTGAGTCAGGAAAAAGTGACACAGACTAGATATATAACTAGTGATATATCTGAAAGCAGATAAAATAATAAAAAAGACCACAAAAACAAATTATTAGGTATTGAATTACTTTACAATTCCAGTCCTGCTGTAAGGCAGGCACTAAACTACTTTCAGTAATGTAGACATTAAAGGTTAGACAATGACATAGTGATTGTCACTGTCCCACGTGCCACTGATATGCAACTGCAGCATTTGAAAAGGTCACAAGGTGATATTATTCGTGGCTAAATTTGTCCACGTATTATTTTAATATGGGGAAATCGCTGAGCTTAAAAAAATCAGGAGAGAAGAACCTACTGATTCTGAGCAAGCCAAATAAACATCCTCATGCTTCTGTGCCTCCCCTGAAAAGAGGCCTTTGACCTGATAGATGACATCTAGGCAATATCTAAATAAAAAAAAAAAAAACATTGAATAATTTGTCCTCGGTATTATTCATACAGCCTTGTAAGAATTTTAATCTGAATTAGCATTTTAGAAATGGTTTACTGTTTATTTTACCTTTTTTAAACACCTTTGTTAAATTATTATTACTGCAAAGCAATTCTTCAAATGTGTAATTTTATTGTAAATGTGTATTTTATGTGGAGCTTTTCTGCCCAGGCCTCTGATAAAAGTGGGACTTGTGCCCATTTGGACATCCCGGGTAAAGAAAAGACAATAAATAAATAAATAAATAAACACACAAATAAATTATGACTAGAGACAAAGGCAAACACACATTAACAGAAAAGAAAACAAACCATATTAACATTTTCACATTTACATACATTATACATAACATATCTTTTTTTTGTAACTATAATCAGTCCAGCATTACATAAATTGCGCAATTGCCACCTTCCCTTAAACTTCACTCCTGTTCCTGAACATCATTCTGCATGGATTG